>NC_138509.1:31657815-31853183 GCF_964252035.2 Podarcis erhardii
CCGAGAGGCACCATGGCAGATATCTGCGTATCCCGCTGATTTTTTTTGCAGTGATGGCCAAACTTGGCCCACCAGCTGTTTTGGGACTACAATTCCCATCATCCCTGACCACTGGTCCTGTTAGCTAGGGATGATGGGAGTTGCAGTCCCAAAACAGCTGGAGGGCCGAGTTTGGCCACGGATAGGTCGCCATGGCAACCTGGGAACCACTTCCTATCCCTAGCCCAGTCCTATCCAGTAAGGCAGATGCTACTGAAACAACACTGGACTATACCATGACAAAGGGGCTCCCAGAATGCCATGCTAATTAATATACCCATTTGTCCTCTCGGCAGAATATGAAGTTGTCTAATATGGCTTCCCAGTACTACAACACTGAAATATCAGCGAATGTACACACACATACTGACTTCCCATCAATAAACTACATGACCAGCTCAATAATTTAAGTGCATACCTACCATCTAGCTATATTTTTTAAAAAGATCAAAAAATAAGCCAGGAGATCTGGAATAAAGGTCACACATTACGTGCAAGGGGACTCCAGTGCTGCCAGTCCTGAGCTAGATAGATCAATGGTCTGACTTTAAGAAGATAAGGCCCAACTAGCCCAGCATCCTGTTCTCGCAGTTGCTAGCCAGATGCCTGTTGGAAGCCCTCAGAGCAAGATCCGAGCACCACAGACACTCTCCCCACTTCTGGTTCCAGGAACAGGTACATGAAACAGCTTCCTATGTCTGCTGTAGTGGAATTAAGTGGCAAGGCACTGAGACAAGGAATGAACGGACTATCCCATCTCTAGCAGGTCCCACAGTACCGTGCAACCTCCTCGGACACTCAGAAAAATCACCTCTTTCCGAATAGAGAGCTCCAGGTTTTCGACTTTGACACCCCTGTGTAGGTTGTGCAGGTTTTCGTGCAGGTTCTCCTTTCCCCTGGGAGTGTAGGGCATGAAGTCATTGTCCACGTGCAGAAAAAGCACGGGTTCCTCACGGACACAGAATACGATGCACTCCTGCTGCAACAGAGAGGAAAGTGTTGGCTAAGCCGTGTCAGTAAGCTAAGCTGCAAGTTGATATCAGATAAGAGCCCATTTGATGCACTGCCACTTTCCTGTGGGTCACCTCTTTTCTTTTTAACCTCTAGCATTTTCTTTTTGACTCTAGTGACCCTGACTAACTATATGGACTATGTGCTACATGCACAACAGCTCGAGGCAAAGCTCCCAGGTGCTGTTCCGAGAAGAAGAAAAGATTGTCGCTACATCACGGTCTTCATGTACATATTAAAGTGGAATCTTTTTGTTCTGTTCCCACTCTACAGCTATATTTGGATTCATCAAACACATGCACACATGTGGGAGTGGGAGTATAAGAACACCACGCACATATTCGTATAGTTATAGGGACATGGAAGCATGAGGCTAACGGCACATCATAGCTGAAAGCAGATAGAAACTTATGACATAATCAGAAGCACACAAAGGCACACACAAAATGCTTTGCTAACATCTCAAATGTAGAAACGGATGGGCAACGAATTTCAGTAGCGCCTGTGCCCTCAATCTGATAAAACTGACAGCATTTACTTGGACTTTTGTTATTTTGACTCCGGAGCAACTGCTCATCTTACTATTTCATAGTTTGTTCGCCTTGTAATTTTTGTAGGTTGTTATAATTGCACTCCCTGTTTTATATGCATTACAAAATGAAATAACAATAATTAAAAATTTACAAAAATTTGGGGGGTCATCGTGCCGGTGCCCAATGATTTATTTATCCTTTGTTTCATTAACATGTATACACCCCATGGTTGTTAAAAACAACAACCTCAAAACAAAAAGCAAATAGGATTTTTAAAAGTAAAATGGTCAGCAGGGGCTTCACATGAACCCCCCTTATGCGTTGAAAGAACGTGTGGAGGGTTGTGGGAGTAGTGAACTGTTGTTCCCCATTTGCATTCTGAGTTGTGCATTAGCTTTACTTCCATGCACACACAGACCTTGTGGCCGTCGCTCTGCAGTTTCTGCAGGACCTGCTTGAATCCGTTTAAGCTGGGCTGGCCCATCCCAAACACAGAATATCCCCCTTTTGCCTGTCGAAAGTTTGGAGCACCGCAGCTGCTGGCAGTGTTGAGGACATCTAGCTTGCTGTATACGTCACGGACCATAAAGTATTTCCCCTGTAATAGGGAAGGGAAAAAGAAAGTAGAAAAAGTATAATGCATATTTCAACATGGAAAAGAAGGCAGGATGCTATGGGCCAGATTCAGCTGATAAGTCCTGCTAGCAGAAGCCAGTGCAAGGTTTTCTGCAATGAGCCTTTTTGCCCCCATTGGGCACCCAAACCCCACAAACTTGACTTTGGGAAGGTCAAGGGAACCTCCAAAACAGTGTCCAGGGGAAGGAAAGGGGAAATCATTCCAACCAAGAAGCTGAAACGCTCACACTGATGGAGCGGTCTCCAACCAACCAACTTTTTCATACAACACATAAATCGGTCACATAATTTGCTGCCACAAGATGCAGTAATAGCCACTAGCTTAAATGACTTTAAAAGGGGATTGACACAGATTCATGGAAGATACGGCTATTTGCTGTTTTGGCTGGAGGGAACCTCCTACTCAGAGGCCATTTGCCAGATGGGACTGCAGCAGGAGAGGGCAACTGACTTCATGCTCCGTTTTCTCCAGCAGCATCTGGCTAGTCAAAGTAGGGGGAGAGGGGGGAGAGCTCTTCTTACATCCTTATGCCTCAGTCCCTGCATGCTGGATGCCCTGAGCCAAGTCTATGGCACTCACCTGTACAAGGTAATGCTCTGGAGTAGACTCTGTAATCCGCCCCACAGTATAGCTGGCCTTCAATAAGTCATCATGAATCTGAAACTCTTCTTTGCAATTGTAGCTGTAAGAAGCACATGGAAGAAATTCATAGTGGGGGTTCTGCAATTAAATAGGGCTTTAAATATGTGCTTTTCTTTTTTTAGCAGTTTAACAAATACTGCAAATCACCCAAAGATCTGGCAGTAGATCCCAGTCTACTTTCTTTCCACCCCTAGTTAGTTTGGAGCACTGAGAAGAGATGAAAAGAGGTGTCAAGATGTTAAAAGTCTGTGCAAACTGCCTCTTCTACCAAACTGCACAGGCAGAATTACAGAGGAGGCTGCCTTATACAGAGTTCACATAGCTCAGAATTGTCCACACTGGTTGGCAGCAGCTCTCCAAGGTTCTGGGATGCTGGGAATTGAACCTGGCACCCTCCACCTGAAAGCAGATGCTCTACCATTGAGCGATGCCTTTTCTGCCAACAATCTGGTCTGCATCTAACCTTTGACGCAGGAAGACAGGGGGAAGCAGACACATGCATTTCAGAAGAGCATGGTTAGAAAATGGTGCTGGTAATGCCAAGGTTGCAGGTTCGATCCCTGTATAGGGCAGCTGCATATTGCAGGGGGCTGGACTTAGATGATCCTCAGGGTAGGTCCCTTCCCACTCTATGATTCCATGATCTGCAAGTCTAAGACAACGGTTCTCTAAGCTACCAGCACAGAGGTTCAAGGAATTTCAGGAACATCACTGTTTGGGGGGCAACTCACGTAATGACTACAGGTGCCACCTTATTGGTAATAATCGACTTGGCCTTGTTGTTGTGGAGGCCGACCGTCTGGAAGGAGTGGATGCTGAGGGAATGGCGGTCTTCCATCGTTCCGCTGCTGCCGTGGATATTCTCAAATGTTGCCGTCGTCGTCTGCTGAGCTGTGCTGGCAGTTGTACCCATAATCCACAGGCAACTGTGCAAAATCAGAAGGTGAAGAAGAGAAACATGGAAAGATCAAAAGACTGCTTTTTCTGGAGTGAGGAGGAAGGAATACAAAGATATCCATGAAGAGGGAATTTGGATTTGACACAAACATACATAATCCTTTTAGAACAGCGATGTTTTAAACCGTTTTCAGGGAAACCCTGGAACTCCATGGAAGTTTACCATTACCTCCTCAACAGAAAGGTAAGCAATGACTGACAAGCTTGTCCACCACCACTGATCTTCCCCTACGGTAGGTATGCAAGTGTGATAGAGAATGCTGCACATTCAGTTCAGGAAAGGAAGATCAGACAGGCCTGGCCTGCGCCCTTCAGAAACGAGTGATTGTGCATCTCCCAAAAAAGCCACTCTGCAGTGCTGGAGTTCTGTGGCAGATGTGCCAAGCATCCTTAGCAGATGAGCTGGTGCTGAAAGCAGTAAGTCTGAAAGCCACCCATTTATAGTTCCACCAGTTACGCTTATCTTGACATTTATAGATGGGTTTTTGTTGGCTTCTAAGCATTAGTGGAGTACAGGACTAGTTTAAGGAAGTGGCCATATCCTCCGAGGAATATGCAGGATATTTTTGCACCGCTTACTGCAGTGGCTGGATTCCACTACAGACTTCCCCCCTCCCCAAACTAATCCCAGGTATATGAGCCTTCTTTCATTACTGGGAAAACACAGAGAGATACATCTTGAGTGCTACCTCCTAGGTCCTAAGGCTAAGCTGTGACTCAATAAAGATTCAATTTCATTAAAACTCTTGGAAACTAAGTCAGGTTAAGCTGCAAAACGCAGGACACACACCACACACACACACTCCAGCACCGAAGTACAAAGTTGAGCCCTGTTTCTTCCTAATCCTATTCATAAATAGCTTAATAACATTCCAACTCGCACAGGAACTTGGACACCCTTTGTATCTAGAGAGCTTGTGACAAAGACAATATTTGAACTGGAAGCTTGTGGCTTCGACAGTGTGTGAGCCAGTATCCCATTTTTAATTAACGGCCTGTTCTTCACCCTTTCCTCCCCACAGCATCAAATCCACATAGGCCTTAGAAGCTTCTCTTTATCTGTCACCGTAATCTATTTCCCCATCTCTCTCCAAGTTCACATACAGCTATACAGAGAGCATCAGGAGTGCCACTGCCTTCATGCCTGGTCCCATGCAGAACCACGTAAATATTTGGAACACAACACTCCTAACCGTGTGTCTAGCATGCCTCACAGGCAATACTTGGAAGAGTCATATTTATTGTCAGGAGTGCATGCAGGAGCCAGGCCCCGTGACCAATAGGACTTTGCAGGACTGGGGCCTTCCTAAGTGTGTGCTGAAGAGGCAAGGTGCGGCCCCAGAGGTGAGGCCGATTGGTAACTCACAGCACCTGGTGGCAAGAGCTGGGAAGGGATATAAGGTCAGCATTTCCCTTCGGCTTTTTGCCACAGCAACACGCTCCCTTCCTTGCAGCATTTGGCTTCTTGCTTCCTGATCCTTGAACCTCGGCTTCTTGACTCCTTGCTTCTTGATCCTCGGACCCCTGACTTTGTGCCTCCTTGCTTCCTGACCCTCGGACCCTTGGCTTCTTGACTCCCGGATTTCTGACCCTCAGACTCTTGGCTTCCTGACTCCTGGCTTCTGGCCCCCCATTCCTGCTCCCACCCTGCCATCTTGCTCCCAGTCTTGAGGTCCCCCTGCAGGGAACTGGACCATGATATTTATCTGTCAACCTCTGGGGATCACAGCACCTGCGGGCCTCCACACTTTGCGCCCACCAATGTCACCTACCCCTTTCAACTTTTAAAATAAAATACTTTTGATGATCGTTTGGATGGGGGGGCTGTCTGTTCCTTTTGCGGGGGGAGGAGTGACTTCCCCTTCTTTGTTTTGAGAGTGGGAGGGGGGTTGTTTGTTGTTTTGGGGACCCAAGCATTACCAGTTTTGTTTGGGTTGGTTTATTTATTTATTGGTATTTTGAGGGAGCTGTGAATATGTGCAAAATGTTCAGCGGCCCCCCACCCCTTATACACCCCACCTTTTTTTTTTACTTGGGCAATTCCTAAGGCCAAGCTCTCTTGCCACCTTGTAATGGCAATTTAACAAACAGTTGTAGCTCACAGCAAGGGTATTGTGAAGCAGAAATGGAGCTTGCTGTATTGCTGCAGCCTAAAGCTGCACACCGCAAGCCACTTAGAAGGTAAAGGGACCCCTGACCATTAGGTCCAGTCATGGCCGACTCTGGGTTGCGGTGCTCAACTTGCTTTACTGGCCGAGGGAGCTGGCGTACAGCGTATGGAAACGCCGTTTATTTTCCCACCGGAGCAGTACCTATTTATCTACTTGCACTTGGACGTGCTTTCGAAGTGCTAGGTTGGCAGGAGCAGGGACTGAGCAACGGGAGCTCACCCCGACACTGGGATTCGAACTGCCGACCTTCTGATCGGCAAGCCCTAAGCTCTGCGATTTAACCCACAGCACCACCCGCATCCCGCAAGCCACTTAACTATGTGTATATTCCTCTATGTAGTAAGGCTTGTGGACTAAAAAGATGAAAAGGAATGACCGTTTCCTGAGAAAGCAGCTTATGCCACTATCAATGCCTTAAGTCTTTGAAATGTCATATGATAAGGGTTTTAACTGCTGCAGCAGCAGCAAAAGACCACCCCTGCGACTCCTTCTAGCATCTAAACTAATTAAAATGGTACACCTTTTCACCTATTAACCAATGGGTAGTGAGAAAGGGGGCGGGCAAATTTGTAACTGACCCACCTTGAAGCCTCATTCTAATGAGAATTTTGCTGTGACAGATGCAGCTTAAAAAAAAAAAAATGCATGGGAAAGATGAATGAATTTCCATCAAAGGGCCCAAATATGTTTTTGTTTTTAAGTCAGTCAGCAGATGGCGCACCTGAGGAAGTGGCTGAAAAGCAAAGAGACACGCCCACCTCCTTCAAAAATCCAAAGGAATTAAGCACAAGCCAGCATATCATGATACTGATTATAGCAGGTGGGCTTTTGACACCCTAAGTTTTGTTTTCTAAGCAGACTCCATAAAATATCTGCATAGCACTTTACCCATCACAAGTCTGCTTTTGAGCAACTGTCTTAATGGCTTTTCCAGGTCATTCGTTCTTTTCCTCTTCTCCATTTGTTGGTGCTTCTAAACTGTGACTATTTTCAGATAGGCCACAATCACATACTGGCAAATTCAGATTCAGGTAGGTGTCCGTGTTGGTCTGACACAGTCAAAATATATTTTAAAATTTAAAAAAAATGTCCAGTAGCATCTTAGTGACCAACTAAGTTTGTTCTTGGTATAAGCTTTCGTGTGCATGCACACTTCTCTGAAGAAGCGTACATGAACACTTCTCTGAAGAAGTGTGCATGCACACGAAAGTTTATACCAAGAACAAACTTAGTTGGTCTCTAAGGTGCTACTGGACTATTCAGGTTACGCAGTTAAATTGATATGGACCTTTTGCGCCACAGACCTACTCCCCCCCCCCCAAAAAAAAGAAAATACAGATTGATTTATTTTTGTTTTAAGAAAAGCAATAAGAAAACTCACCAGAAACCATAGAGTAACATTTGCCTGGGGTAGCATGTACACAGTACATAATGAATTAAATTTGGAACTGAATTAAAAATCACCCAAAGTTCCACTGCCAAAGGAACTTAATTCATGTTCAGTTCACCTAGAAATTCTATGAACTACTTTCAGGTGCAGTTCAGAGATTTTTTTTAATTAATACAGTGAATTGGTTAATCTGAATCAGTTCATTCCAAACATTGCTCAAAACCCACCTCTTCAATGAAACTTTTAGCTTAATCCTACTCCCACCCTAAACAAAGCCCAAGCATGTGTAACTTCATTTGCCTATCTTCCTCTCCTGTAACCCTTGCCTCCAGTCACTCATGGTCAAATTTTGCAAGCACCTTGAGGCAGAGACCAGGCTCTTTTTTTTTTCTTTTTCTTTTTTTCTAATAAGACCTGACTCCAGTCTTCCCCCATTTAAATAGAACTTAACCAGAAGCACCCACAACAACAGACCCACAGGTATTAAATTAGTATTCAATTAGATATTCTATAGCAGACTACATTAACACCTGGCCCAGCACACCTGGTGATTAAGACTAGGGAGGTGCTAAGCCTAGTAAGCGTTTGTGTGACAATATTCAGAAGTTACTGAAACGTTTTAAACAAGACTTGGTCTCTGTTTGTATAGCTGGCAAAGTCTACTTTGTCAGACTAGTTTATAAAGAGTTGTTGCCGTCCATAGGAATGTGCTGTCTACAACATTAGGGAAAAGCCTCAATACATCCCTTATAAAGCACTATTACATGCATGTTCAATGACATTTCCTTCTTCCTTCAGGCTGTATACAGTGTACATGGGGAAACAGAGAAGAATATTTAAAATTGGAATATTCCTGCAGGATGCCAATAGGTGGAATAAACTCTGTGTGTCAAGGAAGGCTGCTTGGGCGTGGCATCTTTGCCCAGGTGGGCTCTATAGGGCTCCTCCTACCTTGTAAACTGCAACACCAGGCCTCTGAAAAGCCTGTTCATATTGTTCAGCACATTGTCCCCCTCGTGTATAGCCCACAGGATTACCGTTCCTTAATCCCAGTAGCCCCTCCACATCCTTGCAAGGCTGAGGAAATCAATGGTCTTCCAGATGCTAAGACTCCAACCACCATCATCCCTGACTACTAGCCCCCAAGGGGGATTATGGACTGCAAGTTCGTCATCCTTACCTGTGACAAAGCACTTGAAGGGTTTAGACTGGAGGTAAAATGTTGGATTGAGTTCTGCGCAGGTTCACACACCAGTTTGCTCCAGCTCAGATATAGCATGGGTGGGGTTCTCTCCCTGACTTCCTGCCCCGGTACTTCCTGTTTCCTTACTGGGTCCTGATTCTCTCCCACTTAGGTCTATTGCTCATGATCAACCCAAGTGCATGCAATTGAAGCAATCCCATTTTCTGCCCATGCTTCCATTTCCTCTCTTGTTCCCCTGTGCCTATTTCAGATTGTAAGCCTCTTGGGATAGGGACAAAGCCCTACCTCTTTTTGATAAGTGCCACAAAACAGATGGTGTTATATGAATGGTTTATAATAAGACTGCTAGAGCTTCATTTCCTTGCTTGCTTGGATCTTTCATTAACAAAATGCAAACCTGGCTGCATTCCCGTATTCCTAATTGGTCTGTGTTTGGCAGAGGAGCAGACCAAGAACTTCAATTAAGCCAAGAAAGCCTTTCTCTTGATCAATAGCCTTACCTCCATTCCTACCTCACCCAAACCCTTAAAAAACCATGTGTCAAAGGTTATGAGTGGGTTACAACATGCTTCTGTTGTGTTCTAGAGGTTTTTTTAGTGAGAATGTTAGGACGCAACATATCGAAGAAAGCCTTATCATGGATGGCTTCAGACCACCATTTACCCAGCGATAACTTGCACAAAGCCATTTGATTCATCTGCAGCATCCTGCCAACTGGTAAAGAGAATTTTACTGTTTTCCCAGACTTCTGATTGGGTGGCTTCATTGTATGGTGTAATTCTTCTTGCCGCCAAGCAGGATGGTGCAGCCTAACCAAGTGGTCACATCTACACTGTATATTTATCCCGCAGTGGAGTGGTTCTTTGCATCATTAGAGCAACGGAGGGATGTGCTTTCGTTACCAAGAACAGCAAAAATGAAACTGTTGTCACACTGAAAACTGTGTGCCACCTTGGAGGAGGAAAATAATTCTAGGAATCAGAGAAGCAGAGACTCTGTTCCTGGAAGTCAAGAATTCTGCTAGCAATTTCAGACACACCAAATATAGACCCACCCAGTCAACACACCCTGACTATATTAGCATGGGAGTGGGCACGGTTGAACCATGAAATGTTTTCCTGCTAAACAGCCTTGGCCACAAAATTACTTTTCCGAAGCTCACTTTTAGGTGAAAGTTTTAGCCGCTTTATTTGTTTATTCCCAGAACTGGTGACTTTTGAGTGAAGGAGGCAACATTTCCTTAGAGCTCTCTCAGTTCCCAAGAAGAACACGCTCGTGGTGACGTGTTCCAGCTGCTCAAAGCAGCTGGCTGCCTTCTAAGCAGCAGAGACTGATGTTTACAGCTGAAAGTTCGGAAAGCCAGTCACACGAAACTCTGATGGTGAAGTCTCCCCAACCCCCTGGCTTACACTTGCTGCTGTAACTCAGCCAGTCGAGAACAACATACTTGGTAGAATCAATTTTCTTCCCTACCCTGTTCTCTGTTCACTTTTGAGTTCTAGTGGAATGGTGTGCAAATGCTCCCATAAACAACAGCCCCATCTCTCATGCGCCTCTTTTGCTGGGTCACCCAAGACACATGACATACCGTCGTCATTATTCTGCAGGTTTCCTGCTGTATTGGTTGCTTCTTGGGCGGGAGAGAGAAACACGCAGTAAAATGACACCACATGTTCCATATTGCTAGGAGTAATCAAGGAGGATGATACGCAAGTATTCCCACGGCAGCTTTACAACTGCCTTAATGTCTAACTCCAACCTGAACTTCCTTCACACCCCAGGATCAATTGCAGCAGAAGCTAATCTGGTCCAGGCCAATTGCGATGCACTGATTCACAAGGCTTCTGAAGCAAAACATGACAATAAATATCACTCTGCTTTCCTATCTCTGTGTTGGAAGCAGCCAAAAGCATCTTGTGACATGTGGTTCATGAAGGACAATACACAGACCATCAGCATCAGGGCGCTGCCAGCTCTCTTTCTCAGTGCGTTAAATTTTAAAGGCTATGAACTGATGAGAAAGGCATACAGTATAGGAAATACCATGGCAAGAAGCACAATAGAGGAAGATTAAAGGCAAAGGCACTGGAATTAGAGAGAAATCCTAGAATGAATTGTTTAAAAGCAATGGTGGTGGGGGCTTTAAAAAAATTATATATAACTATAGAAATAACCGTATCACAAATATTAATATGAGAAGGTCCCAAAGTAGTTGATCTTCCTAAATGTCCATTTAGGACTTTACTGACTGGAGAGACAATCTACTTCAAAAGGCTGGTGCAATATTTAACCGTTCATATTGCACTGCACAGATCCGAATACGGAAAATGCAGAAGTAACTTAACCAGATTGTATCTCAGCAAATCAATTGAGGTGAATGAGTGGCATAAACATTCTTGCTACTATGCAGGGTTATTGTGGAAATTAACCAAAGGACGAGCATATAGCACTTTCAAACAGGACTGAACAGCAGGCTATAATAGTGAATTGCAAGTTGGTGTACTGTTGTGGCAGTAATTTCCCCAAGAGCAAACCGAAGTTCAACATACGTAATCTTCTGAATGGCACCAATGTCTATGGGAAACTGTTACCATCTTTGATCCAGTATATTAAAAACAGCCCACAGGAGAAACTGGGCATACCATATTCACCATCCAGCCAGAAATTGCTATACACTTAAAGGAAAACAGCCAATGTGGGAGGATAACTTCCTACATAGCTAGTTTTCAATAAAGTTAATCTGTAAATCGTTGATCTTAAAAACGCTGCCATTTGTGATAGCATTTAGTCGTGTTTTCATATTCCTGGCCGCCACCACACATAAGAAGAAATGCAGCACAAGGGCAATTGGCACATCATTAAAAAGAAATGGCTTTTTAGAAGGCAAAACAACCCTTCGGCCACAAAAACCTCAAATTCTCTTTTTTAAAAGAAGTTAACTCCAGATGTTGCAAGAAATAGAAGAGTTGTTGGCAATTATGGGGCAGTTTCTCCCAGTCTCTCCATTCTATTTAAATTGCATCCTATTTCTATGAAGAAGGGCATTATTTTCCTGTTGTTTGAACCAGGCAGAAGAGGCCATTACTGGTCTCCAAAATGCTGCTGCACTAAGTAGCAAAGAACACGCACTGAGATACAGTTGCTAACCCCAACCTTTCTGTTATTTTGTTTAACAAATTTTACAGACTGCTTAACCAGGGGAAAAAACATCTACAGAGTTTACATAAAATAGTAGCTAATATGCGTAAGAAAATGACGATATCAACAGACTTCAATCACAAGTCGACATAGCAGAATTATCAAAATATGGATAAAATCAACAGAGTTTAAGAATACACGTAATAAAAGAACGTGTTTAGGTAGGATTCCCAAACCTGCTTCATCCTTTTCAATCTTCTTCTTCAATAGATCTAAACACTTTTCGCTCCATTCCCGTTCAGAGGATCAAGCAGAAGGCGTGTTTCCGAGAAAACACACATCCCATTCTCCCTTGGTTGAAAGGGGCTTTGCAGGCACAAACAATTAGAGGTGCACAAACATTTGGATGGGATGTTCCTCGCTCCTAGCTGGGCAAGTCTCATACTACAGTGGTACCCCAGGTTAAGTACTTAATTCGTTCCGGAGGTCCGTACTTAACCTGAAACTGTTCTTAACCTGAAGCACCACTTTAGCTAATGGGGCCTCCTGCTGCTGCCACACCACTGGAGCACGATTTCTGTTCTCATCCTGAAGCAAAGTTCTTAACCTGAAGCACTATTTCTGGGTTAACGGAGTCTGTAACCTGAAGCGTATGTAACCTGAAGCGTATGTAACCCGAGGTACCACTGTACTCCCCCACCTATATGGTTGCTTTGTTCGCATTCATGCTCACCACACTTCATGGGAATTTCACTACAGGGAAGGAAGTCCCAAGCAGTTGCGGTGACATGGGAAGGGGGCAATTTGTGACCTAGTAATTGGAGAAGGAGTGATTTTTTTTTTTTTAAGTGCAAACAGGAGAAGAATCACAGGGAAAGCGTTTGGGCCAGTGACCTCATTGGTTTCCCATTAGTTTCCCATATAGCTATGACCCCCTTTGAATACAGAACTGGGGCTAGGGGAGAGGAGGGTTGAAGGGGTTCTGGTCAAGGTGCATAGAAGGTTGATGTTTTTTCCACAACTGGGACAGGAAACCCCACAAGCGCCTCTTCCATTCCTTCCCTCACAGCCTCAGAAAGGGCAATTAAAGATATCAACAGGCCTCAAGCTGCATTAAACCTGGTCCTTGGGCCTCACCAGCTCTATCAAGTTTACCATGTGCAGAAGCTATGCGTATTCAGATAAAAGCCCTGTTCTTGCGAAGGAATAATGGCCAGACTAGTTGCTATTGGCTTGGCAGTCATAGCTTCATTATTTTCTATGTTCCGAAAGAAGAGCAGGATGGGGCAAGGGGGATGGGAAGCAGGGGTTCCAAGGGGCAAGTAAACCCCTCCCCCCCATAACTGATCGCAAGGTGTGGTACCCACACACCATCGGCCCCTAGGAGTTGGCTACTATGGTAGGAAGCATCACTCCTGACTGGCAAACACTATGCAATGCTTCAAGTGGAGAGAACCATCTCCAATCAGCAAATTTTGATAAAGCCTTTTTCCACTGGGAAAGCAATTGTCATCACTCTACTAATAGTCCTCCTCGGTTAGCCGCATTTACTTTCCAAAGAAGAAAATAAGATTTCTTTTCTGCTGCCAAACATTTCACTGCAACAGTCTCAAAGAGACGTAGGAAAGCTTGGAGGAGACAGATGGAAACGATGCTCTCAGAGACGGCAGCTATATTGTCAGGATCTGAAACATGAAGGAGTTCGTAAGGACTCCTTCCCACAGAAACACGACGTCCTTAAAACGACAGCTGACACTTCAGAGAAAGCGGCAGAAAATTCTCTTCAGAGGCAGTTCTGCTTCTCCCTTCCCCTCATTTGTTACTATAATGGGAGTATTTTTATTTTTTAAAAAAGAAATGCTGATACACATGACAGAAGGAGAATGTTTATTTGAAAGATCTGGTTTAACTTTTCCTGTCAAATATGCTTTTGAGTCAGCACAGTGTTGTAAAACGTGGATTCAAACCCACGCACAACCCTGAAGGAGATTTTCGTGGCTTATTTCTATTTCTCAGCCTAGTAGACCTCAAAAGTACTTGAAATGGGTTAATAGCCCCTTGTATGCCACCCCAGGCCCCTTGCAGATTTTTATCTCCAAACCAATAAATACAAACAGAAACCAGGAGTCACTGAGGCTGTTCACTGTTCGACTCCCAACTTCTCCCTCTACACCAGTGCTTGTCCAACTTGGGTCCATAGCTGTTGTTGGACTACAACTCCCATCACCCCTGACCACTGGCCCTGCTAACCAGGGATGATAGGAGTTGTAGTCCAACAACAGCTATGGACCCAAGTTGGAGAAACATTGGTGTAGAGGGAAAGTGGGACCACATTTCCAGGCCCCACCCCAACACTGCATACCCCATAGCCTCTGCCATACTCCCAGGCATCTGGTATCTGTGCACATACAGATGCACCCATGTTGTAGCTCCTTCACATGAACAGGAACTCCAGTTAGTCACAATGGTCTCCTTTGTGGAGTCAGCCTTTCTGGCACTAATCTGCTGCCTACTCCTGGGCTGAGGAGTCCAGAGCAAAAGTCACTGCATATGTTCCATATACTTCACAAAAGCAAGGCTGTCCCGTTTTGGCCTTGACTTCTGCCACACATGCCAAAGAGCCTCACCAACCCTATCTGACTAAGCTAGCAATCTTGAAACACACACACACACTTCCTAGAAAGCAAGCCTCTATCAAGTTCATTCGGAGTTATTCTACGTAAACTTGCTTTGGGTTGTCTTGCAAGTTGTGTTTGGAATTGCAAAATTGTATTAAATTCACAAGCTTTTCCATAATTCCCCTCAACAACGTTCCAGACTCTCTGTGTCTCTATTTTCCAGGGCATCCCTGACTTAAGAGAAGCCGTCCCAGTTTCTGATTTGATCCTGGAATGTCCCACTTTTCCTTAGGATGTCCCTATTTTCATTGGAGAAATGTTGGAGGGTAGGGAGTTATCTGACTCCCAAGATGTCTGAAGGCAAACCTGTACAGTGGTACCTCCGGTTGCGAATGGGATCTGTCCTGGAGCTCCGGCCACATCCCAAGGAATTCACAACCAGAGGTGCCGCTTCTGCGCATGCGCATGCCGTGTTTCAGAGCTTCTGCACATGCGTGCACGACAAAACCTGGAGAGATACTTCCAGGTTTGCCACATACATATCCCGGAGGTGAACGCAATTAGAGGTTCCACTGTATAAGGAAGTTTTTTAAAAAAGTTTAATGTTTTATTATGTTTTTTTATGTGTTGGAAGCTGCCCAGAGTGGCCGGGGCAACCAGGTAAGATGTGTGGGGTATAAATAGTAAAATTATCATTATGGAATGGGATGTCCCTAATTTCGTCGGAGAAATGTTGGAAAGAATGATGTTATTTTATATAGGAAAACAGAAGCCAACATCAACCACCAATGCAATGCCCAACTAATGTACAAGAATGCTCTTCCAGTAATAAAATCTAGCATTCATCCATCTACGATTTTTCAGAAGCATGCAAAATTGAACACCAAGACACTAGTTTTAGCTAAGATTAACTGTACATACATTTGCTGATAATGTGCATGAAATTACCTCCACACACAATAAACATCATGCAAAACAACTGTCTGTGTGTGGGGTGCATGTAGAAAAACCAGCGGAGTTTTTGCACAATTCATCTGTGTCCACATCCACAGAAGGGAGATTAAAAGCATTTCAGCCAGCCAAACATATACCAGCCTCTCTCACACACGGCATCAGCAGGAAATCAGCTGGTTTTAAGCATCAGTGCTCTGGCCTGGAGAAAATGGACCTTTAGCAGGCCTCATTTGCTACAGAACGCCGTTTCATTCAGTGAAGCTCCCAAACAGCCAATCCAAACTGACAGGCTAGAATTATGCCGCAGCGCCTGGACCCAGTTCCAGGGAAGATGGCAAATTGGCACACAGAGCATGCCTCAAACAGTCCTCCAGTCAAGACAAGAGAATGAATGCATCCCATTTACATGTGTATAGGAGAAGGGACAGCTATTCCCCAAGTCTCTCTCTGCAAAGAAACAAGAGACATTCTCTTCCCAGCTCTCTCTTTCTGTCTCTTTTACTCTCACTCCTTCAAAGTATGCAGGAGTTTCACTGGAGGCAAAGGTAGTGGGATAATATTTAAGAACAACACCTGAAGTGTGTGTGGTGATGGTGGGGTCAAGCAAAGAAATGGGGCAGGGGACAGCAAACTTTTTCAGCAGGGGGCCAGTCTACTGTCCCTCAGACCTTGTGGGGGGGCCGGACTATATTTGGGGGGGGGGGGAATTGAACGAATTCCCATGCCCCACAAATAACCCAGAGATGCATTTTAAATAAAAGCACACATTCTACTCATGTAAAAACATGCTGATTCCCAGACCGTCCATGGGCCGGATTGAGAAGGTGATTGACCCCCGGGCCTTAGTTTGCCTACCC
The DNA here is from genome assembly GCF_964252035.2 of Podarcis erhardii. Taxonomy (NCBI): domain Eukaryota; kingdom Metazoa; phylum Chordata; class Lepidosauria; order Squamata; family Lacertidae; genus Podarcis; species Podarcis erhardii. The sequence continues at coordinate 31,673,967 of NC_138509.1, forward strand.
ATGAAATGGGGGGTGGGAGAAGAATTTCAGGCTGTTTCTCACCTCTCAATGCTATATAACACCAGGCAGGCCTGCACAGCTTAGGGCCAAGGCTAAAAGTAGCTTGCTAGCCAAATGTCGGGAGCAGAACCAATAAAAAACAGTGACAACTCTAGTCTACCTGGAGGAAGTGATGGAAGGGGTAGGTCTTTTGGAGACCATATTATCAGTGCGGGGCAAGGCTAGAGACAAAAACGGGCAGTTCAATGGATATGGCACTTAACTTTGTACATTACAAAGAGGCAGCTCTGCACCCTTAAAAAACATTTCCCAGGATGCTTTGGGGGGGAGGAAACCATGACTGTTTGAAGAGGCACGATACTGTTTCAAATGTGTTGTGCAGACAGGGGTTAAATGTTTCTTTATTTCTTAAAAATAGAATTAGATGAAGATATGGAGGAAGGATGTAACCAATAGCCATGGTAGTCACCTATGTAACCTCCACTTTTCTTTTAGAGATCTCCAGCTATCAGATGCTGGGGGATTTACAACCAGAAATGGACATTTAACCAGATGGACCATTGATCTGCAGTAACAAAGGAAATGTGCTAAGTACAAAAAACACTTGTGTGTTACAGTATGTGTTAGCCTTTACAACTTTACTGCATGCTTATGAAACATGGACCACTTATAAATGCCATCTCCAACTCCTCGAAAGATCCCATCAACTGTGTCTCCAGAAATTTTTACACGTCACTTTGGAAGACAGGTGAACTAATGTCAGTGTATTGGAAGAAGCAAAGATCACCAGTGTCAAAACAATGATTCTTCAACATCAACTTTGTTGGACTGGTCATGTTGTGCGGATGCCTGATTATTGTCTTCCAAAGCAACTACTCTATTCTGAACTTAAAAATGGAAAGCGTAATGCTGGTAGTCAACAAAAGAGGTTTAAAGACTCTCTCAAGGCAAATCTTTAAAAATGTAGTATAAACACCCACCCAGAAACCTATGTACCCACTGTGGAAGGATGTGTGGATCCAGAATTGGCCTCCATAGTCACCTATGGACTCACTGTTAAAACAGTGTTTATGGAAGACAACCTTACTTGGCTACGAATGATTGCCAAAGATAGAAGAGCCTTCAGGAAAGTTAGTACAGCATCGCTTGTCATCAGCTCGTTTCAGCAGAGGACTGAAACTGTCAAGTATAAAGTGTATTTTTAAAGGAGACCAAAAAAAATCTGTGTCTTAAAATCAAATTCTGCAGCCAAGGGGAAAAACTGAAACTCTGTGGACTGTACATTATTTTATTTATTTTTTTTAAAAATTGTATTCTGCTAATCCTTAAGGAAACTCAAAGTGGCTCACGGTGGCTGTACATAAAACCATGCATTAAAGGCCATATAAAACAGTTAAAATCAGAAAACTGTTGTGGAAAGATGCAATTCTTAATATGCCAGATGAACTAGAGAAGTCTTCAGCAGGCATTTAAAAGTTGAAACAAAAGCACCTGATGAATTTCCATTGGCAGAGTATTCCACAGGACTGGGCCAATGACACTAATGGCTCGGTTCCTTGTTGTCATCAAATACAGCTCAACAATTTGGGCTCCCCAAATATTGATTTGCCTATGTGCTTAAATTTACCTGTTTGGCTAAACATACTTTTAAACTACCTCATCAGCGAGTTATTTCAAAGTTCGCCAAGCAAAGTCAGAAAGCTATGTAGGGAAATGAATCCTATGTATTGTAGAAAACTGAATCTAAAGCCTCTCTCTTAAAGGGTGGAAACTTGCTCAATTTTTTACAGAAAGAAATATCAGGGACTGTGCATTCCCAGGGACTGTGCAGGATTCCTGATCAAACGCAGAAAGAACCTATGGTCATACAATCTTATGCAATTTTGTGACTGGTGCAATTCTGTGGAAAGTTGTTGGGGAGCGAAAATCACCCTGCTTGCTTTTCTTTCTAATGCTTGAAATGCCTGCATGTCTTGTACCTCGTTTCCACAGAAAGCAGCACCCCACAAAACCAATATAGTCTGGCAGAAGACCAAACCTTCAGCTCTTCCAGAAGAATGTTGGGGGCAGCAAATTAAAAAAAGGGGGTGGGACAGAGGCAAAGGGGTATGAAAGGAGTTGAAACAAAGGGGAAAGAGAATAGGGGCTTCACAACTGAGTGAACAAACACAGAGTTGCTTTCCAGAATGGCCAAACAACTATCCAAAGAAATAACCATCTGCCTTTTTCTCCCCAAATAAAAAAACACACTTTTTTTTAAAAGGACTCATAGTCTTCCAAGTGGTTTTTTTAATGGATTAAGTCTGCTTCCTCTCTGCACCAAACATCTCAAGGAAAGGGCTCTCAGATTGCAAAGCAGCTGCAGCCTAAACTGCTGAGTCAGCGTTTGCTTTTCATTTTATTCACTAGAAAGCGTACACGTTTGCCCGCCCCCTCAGTTGCATTAAACATGAAAACCCGCTTTCAAAATACAAAAAGGACACCAAATCCAGGCTAATCCCAATCACTATCAGATCAGGTGGCAAGACTGCTGCAGGAACTTGTCTCTCTTTACAGTAGGTCACTCAGGAGTTAGTAACACTCAAGTAGCTCACATGTACTCCCAAGGAAGATAGCTCTCCAGGTTCACTGGAATTTACAGCATACATCTTTTCTTTGAGCTCTCATGGCTCCAGATTAGAGAGATGTGCTTGAAAAACACTGCAACAACCCAGTGCTGAAGACACCAGGTCTGTCAGGCAAGTGTTTCTTTTGAGCAGTGGAAGACAGGAGTGCCTGGCGTGCTCTGGTCCATGGGGTCACGAAGAGTCGGACACGACTAAACGACTAAACAACAGCAACATTCCAATTAGGGGTCTGGGGACCCCAGAACGCACCCAGGGGGTCTGCAGCCCCATCCATGCCTCCCACATTTTTTGTCATTTTTGTATGGTAATGTCAGGGAGAGGCAAACGGGAAAAGATGAAAGGACAGAAACCAGCAGTTATAGAGAGCCTAAAGAGATTATCAGCAGCCTGTCGTCTGACAGTGGGTCTGACGTAGAGGGGGAGGAGGATGAGCCTGGAACAAGTCATTCTGCACACAGAGGAAGTCAGGGGAGGAGTTTCCGGAGACTTGCATGCTGGGTACGGAAAAGGGAGAAGAAAGATTAGAGGCGGCAACTGCGCAACAACGGGACGGACGCTAATTGAAACGCTGGAGATGTACGTTTGAACTTTGTCAAATAAATCAAATAGTTTGGAACTGGCTGGGAACCCGGAGTCCTATCTATGCCAGCTGGACAGCATTAAGCCTCTGACAGGTAATATCACAAATTTTATGGTCTGTTTTTGCACCGTGCAAATATTCAATATGTTGGCCAAAATCGGTTTTGAAATCGCACCGCGATAATGATTTTGACCCAGCAATATGCAGCAATATGTCACTCCTTGCCCGAGGGAGAGTAGGACAGTCGATTTCAAGGAACCGTTGATATTGCGCCATGATCTCAGCCGATAACGCTACTGATCTGAGCTGCCTTCCCACACGCTGAGGGAGACTAGGGCAGCCGATTATGCGGTGCTGCCTTCCCCTCACACTGAGGGAGAACAAGGCAGCTGATCGCCCTCACTTCAAGGCACCATGGAAAAACCTTCCCCTGGCACTGAGGCAGATCAGCTTTTCTCGGTCAGCAGGAAACCCCACCTACCAGATCTCCTTGACTGCTCCTTCCCTCACCCCCACGCCTGATCTCCAATTTCAGACATTGCGATATATTGGAATATCCTGATATTTAGCTGCTGACATATCACGATGTTGAAAACCAGATATCGCTCAGCCCTAGTCTGGTGTGTTGTTTTTTTTAGTATATCTAAAAACCCTTGCTTATTAGGGGCTACTCCACATTTTGTTCAAAAATTTGCTTTGCAGAGTTAACTACCATAGAAATATCAAAATCCGGCACCAGCCCCTCGCATGGGAGCCTCGTTCCTTTCCCTGGGTTGTCCAGCGCCACAATTATTCACACATCTTGAATTTACATTCCACCAAAGCAGCGAGCTTGGCAAGGAATCAGAGAGACAAACATAACAATGGAACTAAATATAGACAGTGTGTCTATCGGGGAGGAGAAAAGAGGCCCACAGCTGCAGGATACATCTGTCCAGGATTGGGCTCGTTCAATGGATTTATCTCTTCACCTTTCTTTCTCTTTCTTTCTTTCTTTCTTTCTGAGCTGAGAGAATCGATGCAAAGAAAAAGGGAGGGGGAAAGTCTGGACTCACACCCTCAAATGCCCAAACATGCAGGCACCCATCTTTAACCCCAGAAGCCTCTGTCCAAGTCACAGCCAGTGTGGCACAATGGTTAGTGTGTTGGACTATGTTCTGGGAGACCAGAGTTTGAATCCCCACGAAGTTCACCTTGGGCCAGTCACTGTCTCTCGGCTCCCAAACGATCGAAACCAGGAAGTGAGTGTTCTAGTTTTTGAACGATTTTCAGAAGCTGGATGTCTGGCATGGCTTCCATGGCTTCCAATTGGCTGCAGGACGCTCCTGCAGCCAATCAGAAGCCACGCTTTGGTTTTTGAACGGTTCCGGGAGTCGAACAGAATGCATTCTGTTTGAAAACCAAGGTAATAATAATAATAATAATAATAATAATAATAATAATAATAATAATTTATTTATACCCCGCCCATCTGGCTGAGTTTCCCCAGCCACTCTGGGCGGCTCCCAATCAAGTGTTAAAAACAGTACAGCATTAAATATTAAAAATTTCCCTAAACAGGGTTGCCTTCAGATGTCTTTTAAAGATAGGATAGCTGCTTATTTCCTTGATATCTGGAGGGTGTTCCACAGGGTGGGTGCCACTACCGAGAAGGCCCTCTGTCTGGTTCCCTGTCACCTCACTTCTCGCAATGAGGTTGTTGTTTAGTCGTTCAGTCCGACTCTTCATGACCCCATGGACCACTGTATAAATGTGATAAATAAAAAACCTTGAAAGGCCAGTGAGCTAGACAGCAGTGCCATGAAAATTCTTCTTTTTCCACCCACCCCTCATCCCATTGCATCCCAAATACTGGCACTTAAGTGCCTTCTAGCAGAGAAGATACTCACAACACAAGGGGATTTCTACAGACTCATGGCCTTCTTTGAAAGCCAGTGAAATATTGGTGGCTGGAGTGTCGGACTTGGTCAAATACTTCCATCAGCCACAGAACCATAGTGGTCTCAGCAAATCACCCTTTTTTAACCTTTAGTTTCTTGTTAAATAGACTACTGCTCAATAACAGAACTTAAGGCTAGATGCACGTTAGCAGCTTAAAGCGCAGCAAGTTCCCTTCCACCCCAGCTGCATTTCAAGCTGCGTTCACACACTGTTGTACACAGAGGAGATGGGGATGCCTTAATGCTCATTACCTGGTTGGTTTCCCCACACTTACAACCCCCTTAGCTCTTGTTCATGAAGCTGTCATCTGCGCAGGCGCAACAGCTGGTTTCAGATATGTACACCTCAGCTCAACTACGAAGTAAATGTGGCTTAAGCTTTCAATTTGGGTTGAAGGTGGTTTGAGAGAGGGAACGCATAGAACAGCACTATTTCTCAAGGAACGGCAGGGCAGCTCCGCATTGTGGGTAATGCAGTGTGTACATGGATTCAAAAGCCAGTTGAGGAAGCACCCTGGAACCACAGAAAACCATAATGCACACAAACAGCCCAAGAGTGTTGCAGACTTGCAAAGCAAGTTGAGCCACATGATCAGCTAAATTATTGCAATGAAGCTCTATTTCAGCCTGCCGATAGGAAATGTGTAAACGCTCCACCCGCACTCGTTTTCAATATTTAGCCAGGCATCATTTTTTTCTTTGTTTTGTTCCTTTTAAAATAATGTTGGTTTTAAGTTTCGTAAGCCCTGCTGGGAGTTTACTGAAGGCTAAGGTATGACTCCGCCATGTAAACAAACAGTAAGCATACAAAACAACATCTGAAGCCTAAAATAGTATATAGTCCAGAAAGAGCTGATCCTCCTGATCATGTAGATTAGAAGGAGGGGTGGGTGCATCTGTCGATTTCAGTTTCTCCTTTGTTCGATATTAAGTTCAGTTCTCCACATCAGATTGCATTTTTTTAAAAAGAGTGAGTCCACATGAAAATGAATCAGCGATTTTCTTCAAATATACATGTCTGTATGTAATGTTCGAATCCCCGCGATGGGGTGAGCTTCCGTTGCTCGGTCCCTGCTCCTGCCAACCTAGCAATTCGAAAGTACGTCAAAGTGCAAGTAGATAAATAGGTACCGCTCCAGTGAGAAGGTAAATGGCATTTCAGTGCACTGCTCTGGTTCGCCAGAAGCGGCTTAGTCATGCTGGCCACATGACCTGGAAGCTGTACGCCGGCTCCCTCGGCCAATAAAGCGAGATGAGCGCCGCAACCCCAGAGTCGGCCACAACTGGACCTAATGGTCAGGGGTCCCTTTACCTTTATGTAATGTTAGCTAATATGCACATTTGTTGCTAAGCAGCTTTCCCTAATACATTTTAATGCTATTTTCACTAATATATATATATATGCATTTTAATGCACACTTTACCCTAGTATTTGCATTTTGGTACACACTATTTGGCTAGAGAACTGCAAGTGTTGATTTTGAAGAATGGCTCTGTATCATTTCGTGTATAGTTTGGAAAGTGCACATCAGGTAGGTTTGCCTTTAAATGCCAACTGAACAGAATTGCTCCCCTAGCCCTACCTGGCAGTCAGGCGTACATTCCCCCAAACAGGGACAGAATGCAACACATTCAGAGCCACCTCTTTGTCAGAGGGGATTCCTACCAGGAGAATTAACCTTGGCCATTAGTAAGAAATGGGCTATTGCTGAATAACCATGCATCTTGCTGGTCCATGATTCTCTTCTGCCCCTGTGGGTACAGCAGGAGCGTGGGAGTCGGGGATAAAGGGATCTCAAACAACTAGTTTTGCATGGCATCTCCCCATATCCTCCTTCCCCAGAAAGGAAGACGATGCTGAAAAAGTCTATGTCATAACCTTTGGGAACCAGAGCTCAGAACATTAATAAAAGCCTACCTCCGGGAATAGAGGGCCCATCTAGACCATTGCTAGGTAAAGGTAAAGGGACCCCTGACCATTAGGTCCAGGCGTGGGTTGTGGCGCTCATCTCGCTTTATTGGCCGAGGGAGCCGGCGTACAGCTTCCGGGTCATGTGGCCAGCATGGCTAAGCCACTTCTGGCGAACCACAGCAGCACATGGAAACGCCATTTACCTTCCCGCCGGAGTGGTACCTATTTATCTACTTGCACTTCGACGTGCTTTCGAACAGCTAGGTTGGCAGGAGCAGGGACCGAGCAACATGAGCTCACCCTGTTGCGGGGATTCGAACCGCTGACCTTCTTATTGGCAAGTCCTAGGCTCTGTGGTTTAACCCACAGCGCCACCCGCGTCCCTTAGACCATTGCTAACCCTTAGCAAAAGTAGCGTTCTAGTTTTATCTCCAAGGCTTAGTATTGGCGTTTCCTTTTTTTAAAAAAGAACTTTTTAAAAAAAGAACTGCACCTTTGCTGACACAGTCTGTTCTGAAAGGGCCTCATTTGACAGGAAAGAGAGATCATTCAAGGAAGACAAAGATATTTCCGTTTCAAAGCTCAGCGTGCAAATTCAGAATCACATCTGCCGATGACCTGAACCATGGGAGGAAAATGGGACAACAGCAACAGGCAGTAAAAATGGAAATGTTATTGTGGAAGAAAGCAGCAGCTAGCGCTCTGGAGAACAAGGAAGGAAATGACTTCACTGAGCAGGTTGTCCTCTGGCATTTCCCAGTGAACATCCGGCACATCCCATGCATTTCTTTTCAAGTCCTCTGTCAAAAAGTTAACAGCATTTTTAAAGTAAATGGTGCGTCCTCTTTCCAACAGAGCTGGTTTTGATGAGACCTTATCTCTGTAGTTGCAGCCACCAGCTTGCACTCCTTGTTTTGAGTGACTTTAAAAGCAGCAAACAGTACTGGAGTAAGGCTTGTTGGTGAACAGTAAGGCTTGTTGATGAAATTCAGACAGAACGGAGGGGTGGAGAGGCAAAGGGCATTTTAAAAGGATTGTGTTTTACTTGCAGAGGTGGACAGCACTGAGCAGAAATGGGAAATTTCTGGGAATTTTGAAGCCAGGGAGGGAGTGGGAAGAAGAAAGTAAATAGGCTCTCTAGGGTTGTCACTTTTTTATAAAAAGAAAAAAACAACCTCAAACTTTGTGGAGAATTGAACCACACCCGAAGGTATTCAAATGTCTTAGTTTTGGCCTTTGGGAAAATTTGGGGGAAAACACAGTTGAAAACAATCAAGTTTATCAAAGCTCAGAAACCGTATACAGATATCAGTGTCATAGTGCAGAAACAGAGCAAACTCATAGGTCTGGTTTACATATAATGCTAAGCCATGGTTGTTTTGTAAGCCATGAGTTAACTATGAGTTGTCCTACAGACAATCAAACAGACCTTGCTTGTCTAACATTTGTCTTGTTCTCCAGCAGCTCTTGCCCCATGGTTTTGTAGTTTAGTGAGCATTTGGCGTGGGGTGGCCAAACACACTATGGTTGAGGAAGGGTGCTGGGTTCACACACAGCACCAAGCCATAATTGAAAAGAAAGATTATTTAGCCAACAATCAACTGTGGCTTCAGTTCATGGCTTGCTGGTAGCAATCAATCCACAGTTAAGTTTCTGGGCAGGGTTCACACCCAACACTTAGTTATGGCTTAATAAATCTGGTGTGTGAACCAGGTCATAGGAGGGAGGAGGCTATATAATCCAATCAAGTAGCAAAAAAAAAAACAGAACAAAAAAATCAGTTAAACTTTAGAACGTTGAACTCTTCAGCAGCATGCAACCACTTTAAAACAGAAATCCTATGCACACTCAGCTGTGAATAAGTGCACTCATCGGATTTGGATCTGAGTGGACATGCATAGGATCTGGTGACATGTATCATAGTTGACTAGGTAAAATGAGGGATTCAGGATAACTCATATCCTACTCAATCTAAGTAAATCTTGCTGAATCTAAGAAATTTGCAAAAAGTATGACATGGATGCTACAACATTTTAAAGCACTGCTCTGACTGAAAGTAGCATTTTATGCACATTCATTCCAATGGAAGGGATGTGTGCCCCTCCCAAAATTCTCTCCCCCCCCCCATTTTAAGGCCTCCTTTGGATATAAGAAATGTGAGGAATAAAGTCCCATGGATCACAATGGGACTTACTTCAGAGTAAGCATGCACAGAATTGGGCTGCAGGTGGGTGGGGGGAGGGTCCCACTAAGTTTTATGTAAGTTAGTCTGCTTTTGCTTGTTATGGAGGAGAGCAAGCAGCACTGGAAACCTTATTCAGCCCCAATCAGTTTCCAAGTCTCCACCAGGGACTCAGCTACACTGGCAAAGAAAAAAACGCTTTACATGCACAGTTTATGCATTCTAACACTGTGACACCAGATGGCGCTGTGGAGTTTGCTTTTTGCTTACCCAATTTTTCATACAAAGTATGCAACGCGTTCAACAGAAACGCTTCTTTGATGTGTCTAGATCCAGCCTAGATTTGTTACCTGCCATGCGCTTGCAAGCCTCTTTCCTCCAGCCTTAAAGTCTATCTCTTTTTCCGTGCATGAGGAATAAATGGCAGGCAGCTTTAGCTGAGAAGCTAACCCAGTTTGGTTAAAGCAGTCAGAAATAACACAAGTAGTGCTGTTTCTGAGACAACTTGGCATAGCTTCGCTGAATATATAAACAGAGGTAGTCCTGGTCAGCGCCCCCCCCCCAAACCCATAACCATGTATGGTATGATATATTTCAGCAATGAGTAACAGCCAGTCATCTTCTGTTTGGTTTCAGATGTCAGCTTTTCTTTTCTTTTTTAAGGTTTTCGGCAGGTAGGTGCAATTTTATGTGCCAGCTTGTCTAATATGCTGTAAGTCTAAGATGATCCTGTATTCTTGTAGAAAGTTCTGCTTTACTTTTTAGATATTTTCTGCTATTGTTACAATAAATAAATAATAATAATAATAATACTTTATTTAAAAGACCCTGGGTTTTATTCAACAAAATGCACCACCAAAAAAAAATAATTTTTGGGAGGCACACAAATGGAAGAGGAGGGGAATTTCTGTTGTACAAGCATAAGTTCTTGTGAAAACAGGACATCTTTATTGGGCACAGCCTGTTTTATTTGCCCAGGCATTTAAAGCTGATTACAGTGGTACCTCGGAAGTTGAACAGAATCCATTCTGGAAATCCGTTCGACTTCCAAAACGTTCGGAAACCAAGGGGCAGCTTCTGATTGGCTGCAGGAAGCTCCTGCAGCCAATCGGAAGCCGCGGAAGCCCCATCTGACGTCCAGGTTCCAAAGAACGTCCACAAACCGGAATACTCACTTCCGGGTTTGCGCCGTTCAGGAGCCAAAACATTCGACTTGCAAGGTGTTTGGGATCCAAGGTACAACTGTATTGTTTAAGCTGCACTACTGTTTTCAGCTGCTGTATTTATTTGATTATATACATTGGTGCCTCCGGTTGCAGACGGGATCTGTTGTTTCGGAGGTCCGGTCAGATTCCGAGTTTTCCACAACCTGAGGACCGCTTCTGCACATGCACAGACCACTTCTGCGCATGCACACATGGAGAAAGCCAGTAAAATGCTTCCGGGTTTGCCACACGCGCATCCCAAAGTTTACGTAACCAGAGGGTTACATAAACGGAGGTTTGACTGTACTTTATTTAATACATAATGTTATTTAATACATATTCTGCATCCCACCCCTAGCACCTGTACTGAAGAAAAGCTAGTAATGAATATATTCAACAAACAAAACAGTAAGGCTGTCCCAATGAATTACACAGTATCTCCTAATTGTGCTATGGTTTACAGCACCTTGCTTCTTCAAGGCTTCAAAACAGAGGTCAATCAAAAAGCCAAAGGATCAACAGTGACAGAAGGAGAGATACATGAATTGCAAAAAGTAGCCCACTTCTTGCAGAGGGAGCAAACTTCGCCAGGTTTCTTTCAGCACAAGGGGTTCCTTTGCAAACCAACTGAAACCAAAACCTCTTGGAAAAAGGAAGAAAGGGACTTCCAGGTTGGCGCCTCCGACAAGGGTGGAATTCCTCTGATCGGGAGGAATTTGCTCCGTGGAAATCAGGGTCTGGTCGCCACGGCGAAGGCGGAGACCCACTAAAAATCACACACGGGAGAAGCCTGTGAACGTGGGATTCGGCTGGCACCTTTTGTGCCTCCGCTACTCGCGGGGAGACCCAGTTTCGGGGATCCGGAGCGACGTGGGGTGAGCGGCGCGGTGCTTCGAATTGACTGCTTCTTTCACGGAGTGAAGCCGCACTGCTGTTGCTGGAGAGCGCTGACTTTTTCCTGTGGACAATTTGATCCTAAACAACTACCCGTGAGTAGAACGGAAAATTGGATTTTTTTAAACGTCTTAATTTGGCACCGAAACGGGGAGGTTTCAAACAGGAAGTCCGCCTTCCCCTTTTGTAAATAGATTGAAGCAAAGAGCTTGCAAGCTAAAGTCTTGGAAAGTCTCTGTAAAGGATTAAACTTCCATCGGCTAAAATCATTAAACCCCCCTTGGAAGCAGGAGAAGAGGGGGGGAAATTTGGGATCGCGTAAGCCTGCAGAAGAGAGTGAAGAAAGTTAAATTACCACTGCTCTGAACCTGGAAACGGGCTGCTAGTAAGACTGACGTTTTGGGAAAGTTCATTGACTGTGATAAAACGTATCTTGACAGCTAGTTAAATAAGAGAAATACATTGTTTCCATTGTCTCCTTCTGCGTTTAAAAAGGAGTAAAAGTAACTGAAATTTGAAACTAATTTTATTGCTTGAATTGTGCTTAAAAGGATTGATACAAATAGAAATTGTTTCCCTCTAGAGTTGAGCTGGTGGAATCTCCAGCTGCAAGATAAAAAACTGTGAGAACAAGGGATTGACCTTGGATAGGTTAAGAATGTCGACAGAAGAAGCCTTAGTGATTGCATTATGAAAGATAAGTGATTCATTGGAACAGCTCCACAAGTAGACAGATCTGCTGACTATCAAAATTGATAACTTGGGACAAAAAGTGACTAATTTGGGACAAAAAGTGAACATCTATACAGAAACTATTCAGGAATCGATACAGGAATATACTTTGACATCGCAAACTGTGGAGAAGGGGAGGGAGAAAGTTGTTGTTGTTGAACCTAAAGTAATACAAGTGGAGAGGGAGAGAGCCCCAGCCTTACAGAGGCAATTTGATGACTATAAGTTGTTGCCTTCTATGATTGAATTCAGAGAAAGTCAGATTTTGAGGATTGGAGCCCTGCTTGGACTGGAGAAGGAAAGTTGGATAGATCACCTCATGCAGGGATTTACTGACCTTTGGGACCTGGACCTGGGTCAGGAGGAAATTGGAGTTGTGGGGACTTTCAGATTTGGAGGGATTTTGAAACACGTCCTGAAATATCTTTTGGATATTAGTTTTAACTACGGAGATTTGGCTGACCTGTCGAGAAGGAATAAAAACATTGCTAGGTCGGAGCTTCCCCGAGATCTACTCTTCAGCATCAAAGGAAGGAAATTAAGAACAAGATCAGCAGAAGACAAAGTAAAGTGCATGTAGAAATATGAAGAAGACCTGCAGAAGGGACTTGGAAAAGAGTTAAGAGCCTCGGACAGAAGATCACCAGGTTGATGGACTATATGGAATTGACGGAAATGACTGGCAGAATCCGAGACCAGGGAGAAGATTGGAAAAAGTTTAAAGTTTATTTATAGAAATACTGTAAAATTAATGAGTGTTAGAAAAATGTTGGAATGAAATTATATGGCTTTAGTAGAAATGTTATAAGGAGTTAAGCATAAATAAGTATTATAGTATTAATGGAAAATAAGGTTAAAATAAGTTAAGATAAGAAAGGAATTGCTGAAACCATTAATAGAAGTGGAATACAAAAAGGGAGGTGAGAGGAGGTCGATAAAACAAGGGAATGAAAGATAAGGCATTGAAATGGTATGATGTATGTTTTTAAATAGTTTTTGCTCTGTTTTGTTTAGTCTAATGTGTTAATGTTGCGTTGTGTACTGTTTATATATTGTATTGTATTGTTTTTCCTTTCTTTTGCTTCTTCTTTTTTCTTTTTCTTCTTTTTTGTAAGGTTTAACAGTAATAAATATTATTTTTTTAAAAAAAGGAAAAAGGAAGAAAGGGACTGGAAGCAAAAGCAGCCTGCCCCCTTATAATTGCCGGAAAGAATATTAGGCACGCAGTTCTAGGAGGGGAGGAAAAGGTTCCTGTTTTCCCCACTCAAGCCAAGGCAGCAGCTTTTGCGGGCTGTTTAATTAAGCTCAATCCGAGCCAAGGGACACTTCCTGTGCAGCAGTAGAGGCCTTTTTTTATAATCGGCAACACCTCTTCGTCTGATCTCACCCTGCTCCTAGAACATTTGTGGCCCTGTCGCTCTGTGGCACATGAACAAGCCCTGCGACCAGGGCACCAGCATGGAGACAGTTCAAATTTAGAGTTCCCTTGCAGGGCTTATTATTAAGAGTCTTCAAACCATTAATTTTCAAAGTGTGTTGCTAGTTTCAGTGGGACTGTAACCTAGAGTGATTGTACTGAAGGCTGCAGCCATGAGGACCTATACAAAGCAGGCAAAAGCTGTCATCATCTCGCTGACAAACAGGCTATCCAAAAAAGAAAAGAAAAGGCCTAGGAGTTTTAATTCTTTATACCTCTTTTGCAGCACAGTTAACACTCTGGGACGAGCAACATTGCCATGTAGATATCGGCACTGCGGGGCAGAGTTGCTCCATTTCATTCCCACATTAATCTGTGGGCCTGTCTGTTTTTTGAATCATCTCAAAATATTTACATGTGCACTTTCTGTCAACACACGCATTTAAACGCGTACTTGTAGAACTCAACTAACAAAAGCTATGTTGCCACAGCTGGAGAAATAGAAAATAAGCATGCTGCTGTTAGGAAATATCCTAACATTCTCCCCCTTTCCGTGTAACCTGTAGTACCTGTGATTCAACCCAATTGCAACCTCTGTACATAAACCTTAAGTTGTTCTCTGTTAACAACCTTAAGACAACAGATCAGCAGGAATTTCATTTCCTGGCATGTAGGACACCTGAATGAGTCCTTTTTGAATACACTCTCTTGCACGATGTAGCTTAATCTGCAAGTACTTGGTTCTTTGCTTGCAACTCTGAGTTCAACAAAGCCAAAGAGGATCTATTGTCTTGATACACTTGTATAGGACATTTCACAGAAACTCTGATGTCCTGAAACAGTTGCATCAACCATTCACAATCCATGAGTGAAAATGACAGAGCATTGAGTTCTGCTTCACAGGAACTTAGGCTTACTGTCGTCTGCTTCTTGCACAGACAGTCAAACAGACAACCATTGTACATGTAGCATACTCCAGAAGTGCTTGTACCATCCGTGGTGTCACTTCCAAAACGAGCATCTGCAAAGATTTCAAGACCACCAGTCTTATGACTGGTGAACCTCAGCCTGTAGTGCAAAGTCCCTTTCAAATAGTGGGCTGTGCGCTTCAGAGCTTTCCAATCCTGTAACAGCTGCTTCATTGCCTAGCTACACTTTAGAACATGGTCCCAACAGCTACGTTCCGACCTGCGCGTTATAGTCTGAGAAGAGCAGATCAGGTCTTTTTGCAAAGCAATTTGCAAAGACCAAATTCCTTGAGTCTCCCTAGAGCTCACATCTGAGCAGGTGGTGTTTTGCACATGAGGTGCTCTGTGACAAAGCAGGGTCTCTCACACAGAGGCCCCGCTCCATCCTACTACTGCACTACGCTTAAGTCATGAAACTCTCACATATAGCAGATGCACCATAATCCAATCTTGCCAACAGAGAAAAGAATAAGTGAAGAAGAAACTAGTCAACAGGAGCCAAGACCTCTTAAACTGGGCACTAAGGGGCTTTCAGACTGGGTAGCACAAAAGCAGAGTCTGCCTGGTAGATGAGCTGAGTGCTTTTGACAACAGCAAATCAGGTATTAATGAGACTGAAATGCCTTACAATAATCCTTTGTCTTTGGTAAAGCAGTAACACATTAAGTATCCTCCTCGTACATAGGCTCGCAGCCCAGTAGGTCATACGTTAAACCTTAGAAAATTCATTTCACTGAGCCATATATTAATTGGGAATTACCTTGACTGCACAACAAAGGAAATTTTGCACAGCTGCAAGATAGTAGAGGTTTGTTTAGGTGTTACTTATTAGACCAATATTTATATCCCTGAAAACCCTCCAGCCTATATACGGGGCTGAACTCACCAAATAAAATCTGCAACGGAGGCTGTCAAGCAAGGCTCTGCAATTGCTGGGCTGAAATTTTTTTAAAAAACCATGTTGTTCTAGTTGCCTTAAAGATAAACATTAGGGTAAAACTTGGGAGTTATTTTTTTCACTTTTAAAATGACAATAGGGTGCATGCAGTTATTTCATACTATAATAATATGTCAATGGGAAGAGAGACTATCTTATGGGGCAAGTCTCTGGAGGTGTGGGTTTGAATCCCACCGCTGCCAAGCGTTCTTGTGGCTGGTATAGCTCGGCTGGTACAGCATGAGACTCTTAGTGTCAAGGTCGTGGGTTTGAGCCCCAAGTTGGGCAAATGATACCTGCATTGCAGGGGGTTGGACTAGATTATCCTCATAGTGCAAGTGGTGGCCAAACTTGGCCCTCCAGCTGTTTTTGGACTACAACTCCCATCTTCCCTAGCTAACAGGACCAGTGGTCAGGGATGATGGGAATTGTAGTCCCAAAACAGCTTGAAGGCCAAGTTTGGCCGCCACTGTTATCCCTTCCAACTCTACAAACTCTGTGCTTCTAAATTACTCTAAATTATATCTACCAGTATAATTGTACTGGGCAACTTAACTGAAGCAGCTATTGCTTTAAGAAGATAGAAGGGATATCGCACAATGATAATTGGAATCGTGAACTAACTTAACAGAGGCATGCACTGCTGAGGAAATATTATTAACAACATCTGTTTTCAGTGTAAGGAGAAATGGTGGAAACCTAGACATAACAGATATAATTTTCATCAAATATGTGCAAAGGAAGAAGCTGCTTGCCAAAAACCAAGGCATCTAGATGGCTTATTAGAATCTCGGTGTGTTTACATGAAGAGGGAGATTAAATTTCTTTCCCCCAAATTTATTACTGTTATGCACAGTGAAACATGAGTACTTAAGCCAAATGGAGTTTTAAAGCCTCAATTTCCAGTAGCTTCTCCAAGCATCCATTAAAATATTGTTCTGAAGGAGTCTATTGCCCACATTTTAAAAAGGAACTAATGGTCTATTCCTAAAACTTGTTTGGGGCCAATTTCAGGGGTTGCAATAGGGATCCTACAGCTCAGAATTCAGTTTTATCTGAGAAGCATCTGAAGCCATGCAATTAACAGCAAAATTTTCATTGTAACGGAACAGAGTAGTGGGTAGGTGTGAACAGCTTGAATATTCTGGGATAAATTTAAAAATAGAGATTTTTTTCCCCCAAGGTGGAGACAACCACTAGAGTTTTTGGACCATAAGTATCCTTTTAATAGCAGAGAAATACGCGTTAAAAATTGACTTGGGCCCCTCTAGACAAGTGGGTTTTTTAAGGTAAATTCTGCAGCATGCCACTGATGCAATTGCAATAATTCGTGGTGGTTTCTTACTGTATTATCCACACATCATTCCATTCCATTATGTGTTCTGCTATGCTCTCCCCCCAGTGTTATTATTATTGAAGTCTGGAGGGGCACTCTTGTGCAACAAAAGCGAGACAAAACAACAAAACTCCTGGAGACGTTTGCAGTATGAAAAATTACAGGATTTCAGCAGGAAGCCACAGGGCATGCACTGGTTAGAAATGAAGCAGAGTGTTCGCTCCCAAAGCTTTTGCAAAAGCAAACAATTTTGAAAGCAGGATCATGTATAACCTACCCAATACTATCACATGGACAAATCATCATGAATGCACAAATACAAGGAAAATCTGGAGAGGCCCCAATTATGGTGTCATAACACAGTAAATAGCGGGTTGCCATTTTTGTATCTCACTGTTCCTCTAAAGAGCTATGGATGGCGTGCATCTTATTGTCCCACAATCTTGTGATGTACTTTGAGTCAAGAAAGAAAGGGGGTGTGTGAAACCACAAAACTGGGTTTGGTGTGTTTTTACTCATGTTGATTCTACAGGCACCACATCTATTGATGCCTCTGCATAAAAGAAGAATGAAGTGGTTATCTATAGCTGCAAGGAACCGCTCTTCATGGTGACCAGAAATCTCTTCGTACAGATGCCAAGAGAAGGAAAAGAATCTAAGGATCAGTATGAGGTTTTCGACCCAGTATAAGAGGAAACACCCAGGCAAAACCCAAATGCTACATAGCACTTAAGATAACAAGAAACACTCATGTGTAAGCTTTGGCCTGGGGAAGAGCACACAGCATACAAAAGGATGTATATTTGGAAACTCAAGACTATGATTTTGTTCTATTCGTAGCAAAAACCACCGTTCCTCCTGCCAATTTAGAGAATCCTGAAAACAGCAACAATCATGTTTACAAGACGCTCATAATATTTCCACACTGAAAGAATTAAGACACCTGAGAGCACAGTCTGTAAGGGGGGGTGGGGGAGTGCCCTGCAAATTATGTTTCTTAAAAGCAAAACAAAAACCATTGCCTCCACCAGCCTGCTCATTCCCCTGTATGGGATTCCTGATTGTCTATGGTGATGGGGCAAGTTATTAAATGCAGTACATAGCCATTCTAAATACATGAATACAATACTTTACAAAATAGAATTAAGCCCCTAATGCACCTCTGGTTGTGTTTTGTCCTATGTGACTAGTAGCACTAGACCAGTTAATGGGGACCAGATGAACACCACAAAGCAGATCAGCAAAAATCTCCCTCCCTGTTTTAGGGCAGGGGACCCTGGCGCTCTCCAGTTTTGCTTGGAGCTGCTGCAGTGCAATCTGAGGTTAGCCCAGAAAGGCAATATGCTTATTATCGGAAGGCTCTCGTCAACTCTTAGAAGTTGTTCTTACCCATGGCCAGATTATACACATGCAGCCTAGCAACCACCCAAATAAAACTTACTTCGGAACCATCTACCTGCTAGTAACTGGAAAGGGAGCAGCACGGAGAGAAATTTGGGGGTGGGGAGCCTGACCAGTTCTATTGCAGTCCCACTGTATTTGGAGGTGCAAAAAGAGAGAAAGGGAGGGGGCTTCTGTCTTTCCCTGTGACACACAGCTTTTCTGTCACCTACAACCAATTGTTCCTCCAGCAGCCGTAGGGGTACAGTTGCTCTCCAAATATGGTACACCGCAACCTCAGTCTAGGTGTGTCACAGGCAGGAGGGGATGTGTTGATGGTCTGGCCTTAAAACAGAAGACGAGGCGATCTATGCCCCTTTCACTACAGTTTTTTTATTCCAATACCTAACTTTGGATTTACAGCCAAAACGTTCAACTTCCAAGGCACAGCTTCCGATCGGCTGCAGGAGCTTCCTGCGGCCAATCGGAAGCCGCAGAAGCCCCGCTGGACATTCAGTTTCCAAAAAAAGTTTACAAACCAGAACACTCACTTCTGGGTTTACAGCGTTTGGGAGTAAAAACGTTCAACAGCTAAGGCATTCGTCAACCAAGGTACGACTGTTTTTTTGTCAGATTAACAGCCTTTACAGGAAAGATGGGGAATCTGTGGTCCTCCAGATGTTGTTGGACTGCAACTCCCATCAGGAGACCCAATGTGGTGTAGTGGTTAAAGTGTCAGGTTAGGACCCGAGAGGTCAAGAGTTCATATCCCCATTCTGCCATGAAGCTGGCTGTGTGACTTTGGGCCATTTGCCCTGTCTCTCAGCCTTTTGAGGACAAAATGGAGATACGGAGAACCATGTGTGTGTGCCCCCTTGAAGTTCTTGGAGGAAAGTTAGAATATAAATGTCAATAAGGTTTCTAGGAGCTATGAGCATGAAATAAGGTGAGCGAGGTGGAAGAAGGCCAAGACTTGCAATGGAAAATACGAGCTGGCTAGCAGCATATAACTGCAGGAGACAACAACTGAAGTCCTTGTGAGCTTCCCAAACACCACGTCTCATTATGCATCTCTCTGGGAGCTGCCAAAGCACAAGGAAAGGGCTCTTTAACCCTGCACACCACCCTGCCCAGTGCAAACAAAGGTTTTAGCAGATGTCCCACTTTACACTCCACAACTCTTTATGCTCATCTCAAAAAGACAATAGAGCTGTCTAGGTGACACCACAGAAAATAATTCCTACCTTGCACAGAAGAGATATCCTAATGGGTATTACTGGCAGGAAGGAGGCCTTCCCTTGCAAAGCGCAGTGATCCGTTTGGTATACAAAACACTGAAATGGCATTTCCAACAATTGCTATCCAATTGCTTTTGGGAAGATGACAAGCAGGGTCTGCCTGTGATGATGGAGGCTTCTATTTAGCTATCAAGGCCAATAGCAGCCAATCCTCCATCATCTGCCTCTATTAATTATTATTATTATTATTATTATTATTATTATTATTATTATAAACTATCTATCCTAAGAGTCAATTCCACATTTTGCGACACTGAATGCCATAAAAATGTCAATCTCCTTAAGTTGAGCATGCATCTAATGGTGCATTAGAAATAAGCTCCACTGATTTCAAGGGATCTTGAGGGAGGTTGCAATCCTGCACTGTGCTTATATGCAGGTAAGATTTCGTTGAATGCAATGGGGCACATATGCATAAATTTATGTAACTAGCATGATTTTACATGTATTGTTTTCACTGGGTTGTACCTATTCTGCAATTCTGGGAGACGAGGCTGCTTGAACCAGCAGGAGAACAAACAGAAGAGCAGAGATGATCTTAGCTGATCCATCCCCATCGCCACAGTCTCTGCCAAAGCAGAGGGGAAACTGGCAAAACAGAGAACCAAGTCGATTCCTCCCAATATTTATTTTTCCTGGTTAAATAACATTCGGGGCGCATACCCGATTGAAAATCATGAATTACAAACACTTCTTTAACATTACATAATAGATTGGAAACATCATGGTTTCCAAAGTCAAACATCCATTGAGATCATATTTGTAAATAAACTGGAGATCATATCTGTAAATAAAAGAGAAACACCATCAATTGCTTGCTTTAGGAGTCTTGTAAAGGCATATGCGCAAAGGCTTTCTCTGATCCATAAGACTGGACTCTGTACCACTACCTCTGGACTTCTGTTTTTCCTCTCAGCTTTTATTACATTGTTTTAGTGTTTGCGTTCTGCAAATGTTAAAAATGTTAAAAATGTTACGCAGCTTAGAAATACATTTGTATGTAAACAAAGTCTGAATTTTTAAAAAATGCAACCTATGCCACAATCCTTAGTCTGCTTGTTTCAGTAATAGCAGTTTTCAAAATGACAGCAAAAGTAAATAAGTGGATTTGACAGTCCCACCTTGTGTTAATTTCTGTACTGTACAGTGGATTAGGGCTGTGGCTGAATGTATGAACATTCTCAGGACAAAAAGAAAGTTGTGATTTTGGAGGGGGCAAGTGACGCCCCCCCCCCATCCTCTCTTTGAATGGCTGTATACTTTGCAGTATACATTTCTCCACTTTGCTGCCATTCTATATCCCTCCTTGAGGGGTCCAGGATCAGGCAGATAGCAAGATGAAGTCATGCTTGGTATCATATTTGGCCATGTGGGGTAATACTGATAACAAACAGGGCTACCCCTGCCCTGCACACAAGGGAGTGCCCCCCACCCACCCACAGTGGGATGTGAAACACCTAGCAGTCAAGTACAACATTCCTAGAATGGACATGCTAAGGGTTGCTTCGTACCAACCAGGAGAAAACTAACTGTTTCCTCCTGAGCTGGGACAAACTTCCTCTGCGTGTGACTAGATTTGGGCGTGGCCTAATCTGGGTAGGAAAGCACATGTTCTTCTTTTGCTCCTTCTTCTCCATTTCGTTTTTCTACATGTTAGCAGAAGAGACTGCCTGTCACTGCATGCACACAAAAGCTTATACCAAGAACATGCTTAGTTGGTCTCTAAGGTGCTACTAGACAATTTTTTTATTTTTTATTTATTTATTTAGACTGTGTCAGACCAACACGGCTACCTACCTGAATCTCTTATAGGATAGTTCCGCGTGTATATATACTTTTGTAACCTAAGTCTGCCTTCAGGGATCCAACTGTGAACTTAATGAATGTGAGTAAATTACTTTTATATAGACTTTAATAAGATTCTCTATTCTTTTAAAGAGGGACAATAAGGGATCTTACCAGGAATCTTATATAGAGAGGTTCAGACGAACCTGCAACAAGCAAACCGCTGTGCGTTTAAAGGGGAATGTTTAAACTCTGCTAAGACACAGAACTTGCTAACACAAGTTAGGAAGGATATCATTAAACAATATATCCTCTCCTGCCTCCCTGAACATTCCCACACCCACTGCCAAGGAAACAGAGAAAATACTGTGGCAGTTTACCTGGCCATCCTCTCTGCAATACAGCAAGGGAGGGATTGTCAACCTCATTGTCTCAGCAACAGGGGCATATTTCATACTGCCTCACACATTTTGTGTGAAAGTGATCTTTCACAGGACACTACAAAAAGGCCAGCAAGGTATGATCCCACTCCTCCCCACTCCTTCAGCAAGAATATCTAAGTTCTTTTTAGCACATGTCCTAGATTTAGATAACAATCTTAATTTTTAAAAAGGCCAATTACTTTTCTGGCACATGCGAGCTTAAGATTGCTTCACTACTCCACCAAATTACTGAAAACAAGACAGAAAGACATCCAGAGGCAGACAGACAGACTGCCTTATAGCTCCTTACAGCAGCCTCTTAACAATAGTTCTGTGACAAGGCATGGTTTGGAGCCGGGTTAGGAACACAAAGGCTGATCCTGTCAGACAGCTGGCAGCACACCCTCCATAATAGACACGTCTCAGTGCCTGCAGAAGTGTAATTTTAGAGTCCAGGGCTTAATTTGAGCCAGACCTCAGTCCTGATACCCATTACCAACATCAAGACTCACCCAAGGCACGCATGAACCAACCTAAGGGCTTCTGAAGATGCAGGCTGCATTCCCACCTCACACATCTAGGGTGTGGTAGGGCTTGCAGATGAGGCAGAGGGAGCACCATAAAAGCCCAAATCCCAGCACTCCTCTTTTCAAAAATTAGACCTCGTACATGCCAAACACAAACAAAAGAAAACAGCAGCCCTGTAGACATCGTTCAGGAAACTTCGGTTCTCCAGTTACCTCATCCTTTTTTCTACCAGATATTGCTGCACTCCAGCTCCCATCAGTCCCATCTAGCATGGCCAATGGTCAGGGATGATAGAAGTTGTAGTCCAGCAAAATCTTGAGGGCACCAGTTAGGGGAAGTCTGAGTTCCTAGGCATCATTCTTGGCTGCCTGGTTAAGGAAGCCAAAAAAACAACATAAGGACCAGAGCTTCATCTTGTCAGCTGTGACTTCATTGTTACAGTTTGCCGACAGCAAGGGTAGGAAGAGTCTATTTGCTCAAGGTGAAAGCATCCCATAATGGAACCCCAGTGTAAAAAGGTAAAAGGTAAAGGACCGCTGTGTGGTTAAGTCCAGTCAGAGGTGATAATAGCGTTGCGGCGTTCATCTCGCTTTCAGGCCAAGGGACGCGGCATTTGTCCACAGACAGTTTTCTGGGTCATGTGGCCAACATGACTAAACCGCTTCTGGTGCAACAGAACACTGTGATGGAAGCCATAGTGGTACCTATTTATCTACTTGCACTGGTGCGCTTTCAAACTGCTAGGTTGGCAGGAACTGGGACAGAGCAACCGGAGCTCACTCCATTGCAGGGATTTGAACCGCCAACCTTCTGATTGGCAAGTCCAGGAGGCTCAGTGGTTTAGACCACAGTGACACCTGCATCCCAGTGTAAGTGGCTTCCACAAGGAAGCCGCAGAGAGAATGTAGCTTGTCAAGAAAGACGTAGACTTGAAAAAGATGAAAACCACTATCCTACTATATCACGTGCATCAAGTGTTTGCTGGGGTAGGTCCATTGTCCTACACACATAGTTGTTGTTTTTCTCCCTTACAAAAGGTAAGCCAATGGTTTGAGCAATACAAGAGAGAGTAGAAAGAAAACTACTTCAAACATCTTTTATGAAGATGGGGCAAGTTTCTAGCACACAAAAACCTTGGGGTCACATCCGTACCACACATGTGAAGCACGTCGCTTCCCCCAAAGAATCCTGGGATCTGTGGTTTACCCCCTCAGAGAACTACAATCCCCAGCACTCTTCATAAACTGCAGTTCCCAGGATTTCTTGGAGGAAGCCATGGTGTGGATATGATTTGCATAAAACACAGTAAACCAGCTGCAGCTATAAGGTTGCTTTTGCTACAGCAGAACAATGAAGCCACTCCCAGGACACAAACCCATTTCAAACCTTCCCATACCCTCATTCTGAAGGTTTCAAACAGGCTCATGGGCTGCACATGGCAGTGCAAAATGTTCTGATTCCCTCCGAGCTAACTAACAGCACAATCCTATAACAACATATTCAGGTATAAGCTCCATTCAGTTCAATGGGGGCTTACTCCTGGGATACACGATTGAGGCATCTAATCATAAGCCTGCATTTTTATCAAAGCTTATATGTTTGATCAGGGCTTGTATTTTAAAATGAGCTTAAAGATTTTCAAATGTTTCATGCCAGGCAGAAGACCAGCTGCCTAAAGAACCTTGGCAAAATGTTTTTCCTCCTAGACAAGGGGGCCCCCTGATTTATAGCAGAAAACAATTCTCAAAGTCGTAAAAAGGGAATTACAGGCTGAGAGCAGGACACTGACCTTGCATGTTACAGAGTACAATTAAGCTGTAAGAGTGGTCAAAATTAAGAGTGGGTAAATAGTAAAATAACACCATGTGCCTCCCATTAAACTTGAGCCATATTTTCCTAAGGTTGAAAGGTCAAGAGCAGTGAAAAAGGCAACTGGCTTGGCTGGAGAAGAAGAGGCTTCTTTCTATTTTTATTTTGAGGCTGGAAACTGTTCCTTCCTTTTTTACTTTGAGAAGATTTCTTTTCCTTTTAAAAGGTTATTTATGTATTAAATATATTGGCTTAAATGTAATTATGCAAAGGATTTAAGAAATGCTAGATTCTTATTTCATATAGTTGTAAGAGTTGTAACTATCCTGAAATTAAGTCAGCCACCAGCCCAGCCCCCCTGCCAAGCAGGAAACATCATTAGATATATGGTTGTCAGGCCTTTTGTTTAGAGACCTCCAAATTAAGGAGATCTTTCAATGTTGATGTGAACTCAAGATCCTTGACATATGTTTAAGATAAAAATTTAAGATTAACCATCTGTTTTGGAAGGCAATAGGGCAAGGAGGGCAAGAGGTGAGCTGGTAATTAAGGTTCCTTGTTGAGACACATGTAAGATATATTACTACTTATTTGTCATTTATAGATATAAGAATATATAGCTCTTTGTGTCCCATAAAAGGGCGAAAGGAAATGCGTGTATCTTTTGTGATTGGTTCTAGCAAACAGCCAATAGGAATTTCAACCAGGCTGATTGGACAGAGGCAGCCACAGGAGGAGCAAGGGGGCTGGATTAAGGAAATATAAGTGCTGGCCAGAATGGCAGGAGGCCAGGCCAGAGCTTGGTAACCATATACCACTGTGCCTCTCATTTATTTGTCTGACAAATAAATTACTATTTTAATTTCTCTATTGCTGCGTTGAATATTTCATTCCAGCTAAGCGTTAACCACAAGCAGGGTGCTACACGATTGCAGCCTAATAATAATATTTTTATTTATTTATACCCCGCCCTTCCCGGTTCAGAAAACCGGGCTCAGGGCAGCTAACAACAAATTTAAAACACTTAATTGTAATACAACATAGAAGCAGCATAAAAGCAGCACACCCTCCATAATAAAATTCAAAGTTCAAAAATCAATTTGGGGAAAATCCATACAATAAACATTAGATAGTCACCAGGGCTAGCTGGCTGAATTAGTCCTACGTGGGCCAGCGAGGAGCCCAGGGGAGAATTAGCGGCGGGGTCCCAGAGCGAGTAATCTTCATAAAAGGGGAGGGGGGAAGAAAGGGAAAATAAAAGATCAGGCTGAATTCAAATTAAAGGCCAGGTGGAATAGCTCTGCCTTACAGGCCCGTAGGGCCCTAGTCTCATGGGACAGAACATTCCACCAGGTTGGAGTTATCACTGAAAAGGCCCTGGCCCTAAGTCCATCCCTTAAAACATTCGGCATATAAAAGGGAGAAAACAGATTTATATATGTATGAAAATTATTGTTTCATGAGGCAATAGGTTTATTAGAGTGGAAAAATTGGGAAAGGACAGGAAGTCAAACTTATTTACTAAATATATTGTAGGAGGACTTATATTCTTTTGTTGGGATTTCATTTTGATAAAACTGACTTATGTAAAATAAGGAAGATATGTATTTGATGTACAGATGCAAGTATGAACAATCAAGCATTTAAAAAACAAATAAACCATTCAGCATAACATCACACAAGGCCTTTCCTTCCCCTTTTCACCACAAAGTGCCTTTAGCCTCTGCCAGGGAAACAATGGGTTCCCCACCCCCATTTGCTATAGTATACTGTCTTGAAAACCGTTAGGCTTACAAACAAGCCATGGGAGGCACAAATAGACTTGGGAGACTGCCAAAGAAACTTGCTGCATGGGAGTTTTCCAAATCTGGCACGAGAAGAAATAAAACTATGGCTTTAATTCTAAGCGCACTTGGAAACGCATTCCACTGTCAGCAGCATTCACTTCCAGATCAGCATGCTAGTCCTTAAGAAAAAAGAAAAGAAAAACAGAGATAGCGAGGATGTATTACATACTGCCCACCTAGGGCCTCGCTGACATTTTTTATTATCCACAAATTAGAATTCTCAGAATCCTAGTTTTAAAAACAGTAACTGAATGGGGGGGGGGTAGTCCCTCCTTGATTACAGAGAGAATAATTTTTCATTCCACAGATAACCCCAACATTCATAACTTCCTGTTGGTCATATATCAGGGTTTTTATCTAGATAATACATTGAACAACCTAAAGATGTATATAAACGTTACGTATTGATCTGCTTGCTTGCTTGCTTGCTTTTTTAAAAGTCAATCTCCAGTTTGTGAAAGATTACTTTTGTTTCATATAGCTTTAAAAAAAGGCACATTGGTGCAGAAAGGTAGCAAATTTTTTATGTTTCCAATGCGCTCCTCAATCCTCAAAGCAAATTACATTTCAACAGCATCAAGACAACATGCAACACCTAAGAATGTAAGGCATCTTCCACAAACCTGAGAATTAAAATAGAAGATCCAAGGGCTAAGCACCTGACATTTCTGATTTGCTTTTATAGATATATAAACAAACAAACCTACTAAATAGCCACAGAAATCAGTAAGTGAGGAGCTGAGATGAAGAGGGACCTGTTTAAACGAGGCAAGCAAAACAGGTATCAAAGATTTTACATCCATTGAAGAACTGACCCTTTTCCCATCCCAGCGTGTGGGAGGAAAGGGTTTCAAACCATAAAAGAGAACAGCAGAGAGGAGAAAATTCCGAAGGTACCTGACTTGAGGAATCAAGGGAGCGCATCCAGTATCCTTTTCCTGGTGCACTGAAGAAGAAGAACAATAAATAAATACATAAACTTCGGCGATTCAAACGATGCCGCCCAACTTTCTCGGGAGCGATTTAAAAGGGAGCTTCTTCCCTCCTTTTTCTCTGCAAATTCTCAGGACGTTCCATCAAAGGCTTTGCTGCTGCTGCTGCTGCTGCTGCTGTCGCTGCTGCTACTTTGGTGGCTAAGCAGTTAAAACCATCTCTGGGGGTGGGGGGGGGGCAAAACAATTGCTGCAGCAGAGTCTTCTCAGCCGAAGCCGAGAGACTGTAGCACTTTTGTTTTCGAGAGATCAAAAATCCTATCCCGTTTGCCAATGAAAACAGGGGCCGGCAGAGCCCCGGGAATCTGCACACTCTGAGCAGAACAGCCTCGGCTGTCTGTGTGCTGGAGGGGGTGGGGGGTGGGTTTTATATAAAAAGAGGGCCAGCTCAGTGGGCTTCTCTGCCAATGAAAAGCTTGGGATTCCTGGCAACCAAAGCCATAAGGCACTAGGAGACCACAGGCCATAGAGACTGCCAAGGCAGGGCAAGGTTTCGTACAGAAGATGAGGAAAGCGCAGATTTCTTGGTTCAGGAATCGAACCGCTGGACGGCCTTCTTCTGCACCTTTGAGAAACACCACCATCTTCCCTGACAGGGATGCTTTTCTAGATGTAGCTTTCTGCCATCATTCGCTTTTCGCGTTTATTCTCCTTTTCAGGAGATGTCTCAGCAACCACCAATCCAGGAGGAAAAGCAGAATCCGTAAGGCAAGGAATCAACTGCTGGTTGTTCTTTCCTTGAAATGCTCCAACACTCTCAAGGTAATTACTAAAATATTTTATTCCCACCCAACTATCAGTATGCAAAATTAAACAGGCAGGGACTGGTATACAATCACATAAGAATGTGTCGTTATCTACTTCGACTGGCTGGCTTTACAGGGGCTGCATACTGATGTCTATGGTTTTCATCGTGTTTTTCTAAAGCATAGGCAGCCTTGAGTATTTGGAGAAGTGAGGAGAATTAATAAAAGCTTCTCTCTTTGAAAAGGGAGATGCTAATGGAAAATAGCCTACGTGCAACTGCCCTTGATTGCATTCATTCAACTTCATCCTAGCCGATAACTTTTCTACATATCCCTTTTATCACTTCCACTACTGTTTAAAAATCTAAATTATAATCTGCTTGGAGCAAAGACTCAAGACTCATTTCTTACGGTGTAGGTCGGTGGAAGCGCCAGAAATTGCTTGATTTAGTATTAACCACTCTCCAGGCAGGTAATATGAGGTCCATTAGTCTTAACATGTAACAATACTTCGAGTCAATTTTTAAAATATATCCATCTTATTGCACTGAACTGCTAATCATTTCCGCAGTGAACCAGGTCCTGAGATGGCTGGCACAATGTTGACTCAGCAGTTTCATAAGGAACTGTTAGCTCCTCTCTGGCAAGATGTCAGTGTTCCAAATGTGCATCACTTTGCAGGAGAGATGCACCCGTTCTCCTTTCGCGATACCTGGAAGCACGTCAGTTGCGCATCCCTTTCCCACTATTTCGCCGAATGCACGAAGCAGCCCCAAGCTTATTACTCCTCGTGTCTCATCCACCATCCATTTTCACCTGCAGTCTGCAGTTTTGCCCCACCCCAAAAAAACTAAAACAGAGAGCAGCACCATAGCACAAGGGAAGAAAAGGAAAAGCTTCCAGGTCCAACTAATATAAATATATAAGTTCAGTTTCACGTTTCTCTTCAGATTCAGCTGCAGACATCAGAGCAGAGACAGAGAGAAGGTACACACACACACCAGACCCAGCAAAACAGATCTTGCCCTGCCTAAGGAGGCCCACCAGACATCCAAATCCTCCCAATGTCATAGCCTTTTGCTTTGATGTTTCTTTTGCAGTCAGCCCAATACATTTTCCTACCTGAGGCAGAAATTCCAAGTGCCCTCCCCCAGTCAAGGTGTGCAGTACTCACATTTTTGCCCCCAAAATGGAAAAAAAAATAACTCACAGGCATCTCACCTTGGGAGTGAAACAACAACAATCAAAACAGTAATTTGCTACTATTTCATGACACCCAAAATCAGCTTCATGAGGCAGTGGCCTCACTCTGCCTAATAGTAGGGCCAGCTCTGCTAGTAAACAGTTGTGACGTTTTTCACTATTGGCTTCTAAAACATTTCTGTGGAAAACTGTTTAACGTCTGCAGCTAGCTCAGTCGTAGAGTCGATTATTTGTAAGCAGGTGATCGCAGGTTCAGTCCCTGGCAACTCCAAGTAGGGCTACGAAATATCTTTGCCCACCCTAACATTATCACATCCCTCACCTTTCGGAGTCTCTCTCTCTACGGTCAGCAAGTTTCATCTGAGAAAGCATTGGATTAAGTGGCAACCATGCATAAACGAGACACGCTCTTTAAATATTATGCTTCCTCCTACTACGACGCTGCCAACCTGCACTGCAGCTGCCAAGCAGAAGCCAAATATTTATAGGAGGCCACTGAGCCAAAGGAAAAGTAGTGAAAAGGCATTCAGCCCAATAAACATCAGGAGGAATGTAAAGGGAACCCAGGCAGTGCCTGAAAATGGTAACGTTTGAAGGCCTGGAAGGCTGTTAATACAATGCTCATGCTATGGATGTTAAGATACTAGCCAAACTACACTGGCTTCTTACAAGCTGGCATGAGGAATTCCTCTTACTTTGGCTTGGCCCAGGAACTCCTTACTGGCCACGCTGCTGAGGGTGCTGTGGCCTGGGTTTGCTTTCGATAGGCTTAAGCATACGTCACTCTGAGCACCAAGATCAGAAAACTAAAAGGCATGGCATAAGAAATCAGAAAATTTCCCCTGCAAGGAATGTGTGGTGGAGATTTACAGCGGTCCTTTCAAACAGATAAAATGGGCAAGACACAGCAGGCCAACAAAGGAAGAGAGCTAAAAGTTCACATGATATTGCCCCCCCCCTTTTTTTTAAAAGGCAAAATTCAAAGCTAAGCAGAATTTTGCAACAATCGCGGGTGGGGGGGATACTTTCCTGTTGTTGCCAATTCTGCCCAGAGAATGGATTTACAGTATTTTCATTTTATTTTCTCTTCTCACCCCCCCCCCCCACTTCTTCAAATGAGGACTGTTGCCAAGCTGTTTCCAAGTGGTGGAGATTTCCTTTCACAGATCTTTGTTGTTAACTCTTGCTGCCACAATGCCATTTGTGAAACCGGAGAGCTCAAGAGGAAAGGGGGAAACAGCTCAGCATTAACTTTCCTAAGGAAAGGAAGCCTGCAAGAGTTCTGTTCCATGGTGAGAGAGACGCTTATGCTCTGAAAAACAATGTTTGTAAGGAAACCGCGCAAATTTGCCGTACAGGCACCAACAGCAACCTAATATGGGACAATCCCCTGCATTGGTAACCATTTTAACTTCGGTAAAGGTCAAGTAGCCCCAAGCCTCCATTAAGTCCCCTGAGTGAATGGGTTTTGGGATTTTAAAAAGCCTGCTTGTTTAAAAAGTTTTAGAAGATGGTTGAAAAAGATAATGCAAATGGGGGGGGGGTCCTGCTAAAATCTCTGCCACTGGCCTTTCTCCTTCAAGCAGTACAAGTTGTTTGATGTTGTCATAAACGTGCCATCTTCCAAATAAGTAGCTGTCTTAGTCGTTTGCCACAAAAAAATAAAACAACTGAGATCTGTGGCACCTTAACACATTTATTGTAGCATATGCTTTCATGCACCAAGGTCCAAGTGCACCCTGATGCACAAATGCTTATGCCGTAATAAATCTGCTCCGTCTTTAAGGTGCCACAAGCCTTTTTGTTGACATAAATATGGAAGGTTAAGATCAGAAACACTATTTTTACTTTCAGGTGCCTCTGGCATGGTACATGCCATTAGGTTCTCTGTGAATTATAGGGATGCAAGCTGATATATGAATGAGCACATCTAAGAATGGTTGGTAGAGGGACGTGGGTGGCGCTGTGGGTAGAGGGACGCGGGTGGTGCTGTTCAGCAACTTCTAGAAGATCAGTGGGTTCCCACCACTTTTCATCCACAATCATTTGCTGTTTTCCTTCCACACCTAAAAGCTCATTTCTAAACCACTTCATATTTTAAAAATCTCTAAATGGTGCACAGCAAAGCCATGAACATGAACCACAAAAGTCAACAGCTACTTTAATACTAGATCTATACCTTTTAATCATTGCTGTATTATTTTATTCATTACCATCACATTTAACACCAGGACAGCTCGGTTCTATTTTTATTTATAGCATATCAAAAATTTCAATAGTTGTCAAATGGGGACCTCTTCTGGCAAAGTAAGGCATTCCCACACAAACTGCTTCCTTTAAACCAGAGCTTACCAAACCTCTCTCACCACCAAAGGAACACAAGCGAACAGCAAAGAACCTGCACAAGCAACGCTCACACCAAACCCTACATATAGTAAGTAAAATAGAAACATCGCCACCCGACCCCACCCCTACCCATCTTTCCCCTCCTCCACCTCTTTCCCCTTTTCTTCCTAATGTCTCACCAAATGAAACTGATTTGTAAAAATGTTACAGGGGAAGAAAAAACACAAGAGAGAGATTTTGTACACTTTTGTAAATCAACAAAATCTTTAATAAAAACAAAAAACAAAAACCAGAGCTTGCTCCTACCAGGGCTGGAAAGGGGTTAGTTTAGCCTCCTGTTTCCTAGTAAAACTTAATTACTGTTTCGCAAAATGACACATGTTTGAAAAGAGTACTGTATCACCAACATGAAAAGTTCAGAAAGCTCTGTTTGAAACTACTGTATTGGGAAAGGTTTTACAGAAATTTTACTCATTTACATGTGGTGGGCAGTTCAACAACAGAAGGCAAACTTACAAATGACATATTCCTAAGATCTGGAATGTGGAGCAGGGCTCAGGTACTACTTCACACCACTGACCCACATCAAACACTTTTCAAAACATGTGTAAGCACTACACATTGTGGGGTGTTTTTCCCCTACAATACACAGGGCTATCAGCTGATTAACTACCTCCTCTTGCTTGGATACATCTGCATATTATCAAATCTACAGGAGAGTTGCCTTTTTGAGATACTGAAGAAAGTGCAAGAAAGCTTTGGCTTATAAAATTGCAAGTTGCGATTCACAATCCTCCTCTTCCATAAGCTAAATGCATGCAATTGCACTTGTTCATTTTCAGACTCTTTGAAACCCTTTGCCTCTGTCTCCACATTGCAAGCAACCCCCCCCCCCCTTTTTGCTTAAGTTTATCTGTAAAGAATGTAATGTATGTATGGCAATTTTATATAAAGCAAACATAATATGTCGTTAGAAGGAAATGCTACCTTCAAATTCTTAATTTGTATCCCCATTGAAGTTGGTCCTCAGCAAACAGCTATAAAAGCTTGCAGCCTTAACAACACAGGCCTTGTGCTTGTTTACTGAGCCCTTGTGCAACACGAGGCATGCAGACTGGAAATTAATTCCAAAACTCTTCTCTAGACTTTGAAACTATGTGCAAAATGCCTGCCACTAGACAATGCACCGTGAAGATCACCAGTCTTAATGCCTTGTGCATTTTAATTTGCTTCCAGGAAATTTGCTTATGCTCCCACTTTCAGACTTATACCTCAGATATGCATCCACAATGAATGGGAAGGAGAGCTGGACTCTCCCTAGGATGTGCCTGTCTTACCACCTTACCTGGATAAACCTTACAGGTTGCAGACCCATCAGATGCCAGCGTGAGTGACTGAAAGAACAAAATAATTGCAACCTATACTTTTCTGCTAGGGAAAAAAAGGTTCTGGTACTGCGTACTCTTGAGTACCCCCAGAGAGAGAGAGAAAAGCAGTGGTTGTAACTGTATAATAAGAACACGAGATTTTAAAAGATGTATGGATGAGAATTGTACATAATTGGTGACGGGGTTCTGCAGCTTTTTTGTGAAAAAGCAACAAATAAACAAAGTCTAATGATCCACAAACACTCTTTCTTGACCATTCTGGATTTGTTTGCAGAGCACAAACACTCAAGAAGAAACCCTAGTAATTCTCTATCAACAAAAACAAATTTCTAGAACAAAACTGTCATCAACAGGGCAATCCTATACATGCCTATTCAAAAGTAAGCCTACACTGAAATTTAGGGACAATTATTCTCTGGTAAGTGTTATAGGTCTAAAGCCTAAATTGTTTCTAATATTTTGTTAGGAGCACCCAGAGTGGCTGGGGCAACCCAGTCTCATGGACTTACTTACTTACTTACTCACTTACTTACTACTACTCACATACAGGCATGCAAAGGCTCCATAACCCAGTCTAAGCAAGGGCAAGACATTAGTAGCTCCACATTTGGAGAGCCAAAACACCAGAAGCCCAGCTGCTCTCTAGGATACCCTTGCAAGCTTGTGACTGCTGTCTTTTATGCACAGGTGTAACTAAGCACACAATGATTTCTGCTTCAGAAAGCAATGAGTAGAACAAACAACAGTTTGCCAGACCAGCGGAGAGCACCCGCTTGATTATGCCATTGGTGCACTATGTGCATGACAAGAGAGGCACTCTTAGGTGGGGAAAATGCTGAATTTGAACACCCACAGATGCAAGGCCAGTAAAATATAAGCTGTATGCTACAACAACAACAACAACAACAACAACAAGACACATTCCAACCACAGCCAAAAAATGGGAGAAGCTTTGAGAGGATTGTGAAGGGGTGACATTACAGCCTCTTTAAGAAGAACATAATAAGCAATCTTCTATCAAAGCCAGTGCAGTATTGTCTAATATTCTGACTGGCAGTGGCTCTCCAAGGACAGAAAAGGACTCTTATCAAATGTCTTTCAAAGTATGTGTTCTGCCTGAGATCTGAGTCCTTCCCTTTCCACAGATAAAATTAACACAGAGGCATAGGTCACCAGGCACACAGCAGCAACAATGTGCGTTCATCATTTTTTTTTTTTTTTACAAGGGATCCACTCAAAACATCTGTTAAATCATAGGTCTCTGCTATTGTCTACAGATGACTTCTGTGATTTGTTGATGGTGTTGCTGCCATCTTATGTCATGAATATCCAGGAGGATCAATGTTTCCCCCCCTGTTAATAGTAGGCACAGGCTCTACACTGCCTTATTACCATTGTAAACTTCCATTTTGTAGTGTGCTTTTTGGAGTCTCCTTGTAAAGTTATGCGAATTCAAGAGGATTTGTTTTTAACTCCACAGGATCCTACTTTTACCTGGACCCCAGTTGTACCCACACCTTCCCCTACCTATGCAAAGGAAATCTTTTTTTCTCTGTAGGGGGAACATGAACCGGGGGGGGGGGGGGAGAGAGAAACAACCAGAGGGAATATTGCCCATGAGAGAGACTCTCTCAGAACTCCAAAGGTGCCCACAGGCTCCAAAAGGCTGGTGGATGCTGGCTTAGCATTAGGTGCAAACACTGCCAGTGGCTGGGAAGAGGGGAAGTGTTCAGAAAGACTGGTCCACAACAATTGCAGTAGGAGCTCTATAAGGAGAAGCAGGCGCTGCTGTGAGAAAATTCACTTAGAAAGGAGCAACAGTGACATGTCAGGGGATGGAGGGTGGGCAATACATCACAGGTCTGGATGCACCCATTTATACTGTATTTAAGTAAAAGCAGAATCCATGCCATGGAAACCAACAGCAGCCTGTGCTGACTCAGTAAGGTTTTCTATTATGATCGTGTCCATTTGTATCTTGCAGCATAGCAAGTGAGGTGAAGCAAAGAAATTACAGTTGCATTTGGAGAAGACTCATGCAGTAAGCACACAATGTGGTTTGGTACATGGCCAAGTCTAGCAGGGAAAGCCTTGAAAATGCTAAATATCGCTCCCAGTCAGTGCAGGCCTTGTAACTCCCAAGGCAAAGCAAACCTATTTCCTTCCTAATGGAAGGAACTGCCTCCTCTGGTTGCAAGGCTTTTGTGCTAGACTACAGAGTCCTGATTCCATCAGGGATCCCATGGGGAGATGTGGAATGTTTTCTTCTTTTTTCCCTGAGGGTATTTTGGGGAAGATATACTGTATATATTTTTAGGGTAAAGGCTGAAGAGTCAAAATGAAAGCAAATGAAGCAAAGAAGGCTCAATTTTCTAGGAAGGTGGGTCCCCCCCCCAGTTAGCAACATTGTGGATTATCAGGCTGTTGCAGAGAAATAAGACAGCCCCATTGACTGTGTGAACAAAGAAGTGCTTAAAACAGTAGGCATGAGGCAAGAGATCAGAACAGAACAGAACAGAACTCTAAGTTTCACTAAGAGTAGGCCCACTGAAATAAATGAACACAGCTAAGTTAGGTTGATTAATTTCAGTAGGTCTACTCTGAGTAAAAACAACAATAATACATGTGTGAATTCTTTTAGCCATGCACTAAGCACCACTTAACACACTTTAAAACTGATCCTAAACACACATACAAAAAACCCCCAGATCCTACTGAGATTCACATTAGTTATTTCTAGATGATGGCCACAAACTAACGCAAGAGAGCTGTTTACCATTGTATGTAAGAGAGCGCCTAGGTTTTGAACACAGGACCTTTCGCTCTGTGAGGCTCATACCCTCTACGCAGCCTTCCCCAACCTGGTGCCTTCCAGATGTTCTGGACCACAACTCCCATCACCCCTGACCACTGGCCCCACTGGCTGTGGCTGATGGGAACTGGTACTCCAAGGTATCTGGAGAGGTCAGGATGGAGATGACTGCCTTAGAGACCCACACAGAGAATTGCACCCACACCTTCCCCTACCTATGCAAAGGAAACCGTGGAACAATGCCTAATTTAACCATGCCTTTTGGTCTCCGACCAGGAATGAGGTGTTTTGGTGTTTTTTTTAAAGGAAAAATATTGGATCGCACACATGCTGCCCATTCAGAGTATGCATGCATGCAATAGGACACGAACCCAATTCAGTCCCACTGAATGAAACTTACTTCCGAGTAAACATGTATGGACCGGCCTGCTGTGAGGCTGCAAGCCAAGCACCCCTTCCTAGGCAGCCAGCTGCAATGAGCCCCGCGGGGTTTACTTACAAGTAGGCATGAAGCGCGCCGGGATGCCAACGCGAGGTTCCCTTCGCCAAGCCAGCGAGCGTCTCGCATCCAAGAAAGTCTGCAGGGGCGACGGCTGAGATCTTGCCCTTCAGCCCCGACAGCTGCCCTCGCCAGGGCAGGCCTCCGATCCCCGGCGGGCTGCGGGAGTCACGAGAGCTGGGGAACTCAAGGCGGCCCCTGTTGCCTCACCTCCTTCCCGGTGGCTCTTAGCGGTAAACCGGTGCATGGAGACGAGACTCAGGCGGCAGCAGCAGCACTTCCTGCCAGCTCGCCAGGAGACGCGGGGAGCGAGGGCGGCGGGACGGACCCAAAAGGCGGAGCACCAAAGGAGGGGACTCACTCACCGGAGGGACGGCATCCCCTGCCGGCTCTGGAGAGAGGAGCTGCGTCGAGGGGCGCCGCCTGGGCCAGCCTTTTGTTCCTCCTCCTCCTCCTCCTCCGCAGCGCCCGGGGCGCATCCACTGCCGCGCGCGCCTCTCGGGGCTGCCCACCCTCCCCAAAACAAGAAGCCGGGCGGAGTTCCTGCCTCTTGCCGTAGCTCCAGGTTCCGATCGCCGCTTCTTCTCCAGCGGACGGAACCCCCTCAGGTTCACCGGCCGCCCTCGCACAAAAGCGCCGGTGGCGGAGGGAGGGACATGCGCAGCCGGCTGCGCTTTCCCAGCTGCTGCAGCTGTTTCCCGGCGCAGACAGATGGCTCTTTTCAGCTACTGCTCTTGCGCCCGTCCCAGGAAAAAGCAGCACTCGGCCCCGCCCCTCCTTTCCTCTTTTCTTTCTTTCTTTGCGCACACCTCATTGCGCAGAACTTAAACCTAAAGCTCAGTGCATGTTTTGAACCGCCGAAGGATGGACGTGGCTTCAGAAACTTGGGTGTGCAGATTTACTCGTTTGCCAGAAAGCATGTTGTAGTTTGTTGTTGTTTAGTCGTTTAGTCGTGTCCGACTCTTCGTGACCCCATGGACCAGAGCACGCCAGGCATTCCTGTCCTCCACTGCCTCCCACAGTTTGCTCAAACTCATGCTGGTAGCTTCGAGAACACTGTCCAACCATCTCGTCCTCTGTCATCCCCTTCTCCTTGTGCCCTCCATCTTTCCCAACATCAGGGTCTTTTCCAGGGAGTCTTCTCTTCTCATGAGGTGGTCAAAGTATTGGAGCCTCAGCTTCAGGATCTGTCCTTCTAGTGAGCACTCAGGGCTGATTTCCTTAAGAATGGCTAGGTTTGATCTTCCTGCAGTCCAAGGGACTCTCAAGAGTCTCCTCCAGCACCATAATTCAAAAGCATCAATTCTTCAGCGATCAGCCTTCTTTATGGTCCAGCTCTCACTTCCATACATCACTACTGGGAAAACCATGGCTTTAACTATACGGACCTTTGTTGGCAAGGTGATGTCTCTGCTTTTTAAGATGCTGTCTAGGTTTGCCATCGCCTTTCTCCCAAGAAGCAGGCGTCTTTTTAATTTCATGGCTGCTGTTCACCATCTGCAGTGATCATGGAGCCCAAGAAAGTAAAATCTCTCACTGCCTCCATTTCTTCCCCTTCTATTTGCCAGGAGGTGGCCATGATCTTCGTTTTTTTGATGTTGAGCTTCAGACCATATTTCACCCTCATTAAAAGGTTCTTTAATTCCTCCTCACTTTCTGCCATTAATGTTGTGTCATCTGCATATCTGAGGTTGTTGATATTTCTTCCGGCAATCTTACTTCCGGTTTGGGAATTAAGCCTTTCGCATGATGAATTCTGCATATAGGTTAAATAAGCAGGGAGACAATATACAGCCTTGTCATACTCCTTTCCCAATTTTGAACCAATCAGTTGTTCCATATCCAGTTCTAACTGTAGCTTCTTGTCCCACATAGAGATTTCTCAGGAGACATATGAGGTGATCAGGCACTCCCATTTCTTTAAGAACTTGCCATAGTTTCCTGTGGTCGACACAGTCAAGCAACATCTGGAGGGCCAGAGGTTCCGCACCTTGCTTCAAATGTTTGGATCTGGGCAGCTGAAGGATTGCCTACTGTCACACCACCCTGCCTGTGAAGTGAGGTCATCCTCAGAGATCCCCTTTGTGTGTCCCTGCCATCTAAAGTGAGGCAGGTGTCTATTGAAGAGACATATCAGTGGTGAACCCCTGCATGTGGGATGCTTTCCCTAGGGCAGACAACCCACCCAATTTTCACTATTTCTGACACCCCAGCAAACCCCTTGTTATTTTCCCAGGCTTTGCTTTTTTAAAAATTCAGATTTAATTCTACAGGTTTCTCTTTTTGTTATATCTGCTTGTTGTTTTATTGCTTTTATTAAGAAGTGTTTGAAGCCCTAGGAATATTTATATTAAATGGTGTTATTATATAATAATTAATAATGTAAAGTTGCATCCTGAAAAGAAATTCAAAGCTACGGAGGGTGAGGGTATAAAGTGAATCAGAGAACCATGGAGACTGTGAGGATGAGTCAGGAAGGTATTATTTCTTGCTATGACATGCAGGAGAATCTGGAGAAAGGGAATTTGGTGTGGGATTGGAGAGATTGTTGTGAGAGTTGTGGTTAAATTGATTATGGTGATAACAGACTTCTAGGCCAGGAGGAAGACAACGCAGGGAGTTTATTGCTAAAAAGTTGAGAAATGTAGGCCTGTGGCACAATTGTGAAAGATCCAAGGTGAAGAGAGTTTTGAATCCGTAAGAGTGGATGAGGCAATTCTTGAACATAAAACTACATACAATCATTTTCACCTGGAGTTCAGGTGGGAAAGCGGCAATAGAAGTTTGTGAGCTCAGAATTTATGAAGGTGCAATATTGTGAGGAGAGGGATTATGGAGGAGGCATTCTGAGTGCATGGAAGGAGGATTGCTCCTTCCCTGAGTGCTAGGGAACAGAGGATTGCTCCTTCCCTGAGTGCTAGGGAACAGAGGATTTGGTGCAGGAGGAGACTGTGGTGATAAATCCAGGGATGCTGAAGAAGGAAAGTAGGGCCTAAGTAAGGATCTCAGCCAAACTCCTTACTTCTCATTCCCTGCCCCCAGGTGGACTTTGGTAATATGGCACCCTGAGCAAAGACAAAATTTGGTACACCCTATAAATAGAGGACGAGGAGGATGTGGCCCCTGGGCTTGTCCTGCACGGCCCTAAATCCAGCGCTATTCCGCAGTCAGCTCACATTTGCTCAGTCCTCATTGGGATGACTCTACATTTTTTGTCTTTACCAAATGGGTCCCGACAACTGTTTGGTTCCCTCAGACATGGTTGGTGCCATAGGTTTTTATAATGCATATGCCTTTTCTTTGCTAAAATAAGGAATAATTACGCCGGGACTGAGGCAGCAAATGACGCAAGCGATATTCGCGAGGGAGGCGGGAGGGCTGTCTGCCTCTCCGCCTAGGAAGAAGTCGAAGAGTCCAAGAGCAAGTTGATGATATTTTCAGAAGCTGATAGGTGGGACAAAAATGTATTCGCCGTCTCCGTTTTAGTGAAAGTCTAGCCTGCTCTCCCCCTTTCACTGTTTTGCTGCACCCTCCCCTCCCCCCCCCCAAAGCCTACAGACCTCCAGTCCTCCCCGCTTTCCCCTGTGCGCTTTCTCCACTTTCAGTTTTGGTGCCTTGCGCGCGTAGCTCCTGCGCTGCCCGCCCTTTTCCCCGGAGCCCGCGTGGCCGGCGAAACAGAAGCGGCAAGGCAGGGCAGGGGAGCCGCCGCCGCCGCCAGTCAGCACGACCCTGGCAATCCTTGCTGCTGCAGAGGAGCAGGAGGAGGAGGAGAAAGCGGTGGCGGCTACACCTTCTCTCGGCGGGACTGGCGCAAAAAGTGGCCGGAGGAGGAACCCTCGGAGCCCCGTGAGGCTGCAGGCCAAGCAAGGAAGGGAAGGACGCTTCTCCTTTTCTTCCTCCTCAGCTGTGCCATCTTATACGGTGTGTATAGGGGCCAAGGTCCCTTCAGCCCCCCCCCCAAATATTTGAGGGGGATAGAGCCCCCCAAAGTTGATGGACATCGCCGTTCAAATAGTGTGCATGCACCATATCATGTAATCAACGACACAGGGCGGGGCTCACCTCCCCCCCCATTTTTATTCAAGTTGTCCCCCCTGATGGTGAGCCTTTAGTGGGGCCCCCTTCCCCAAAAGTGCCACCATACAGTAAGCAAATGTCATCGTCTTGACTGGGCGGAAGTCCTTGGGAAGAAGGAGTCGGACAAGGCAAGGTGATGGTGCCAGGTGAAGGGCAGTGGTGAACTAAGGTGAGGATGGGTCTCTCTCTTTCACCTCTCCTTTTCTCTCCCCTTCCCACACACACACTCCACAGGCACCTGTTCCTGTTGTTATTTTACTTAGAGAGTAAGCAGAATAACTGAAGCAGGAGCTGCTACACTGAGTTTGGCAAGGGCACGCTCAAGTTGAGAGACCACACAGGATGTGCTCTCAGTTCAGTGCAGTAGAAAACATGCCAAAGCACAGGAAGCGTCATTTGAAGGGCTTTTTCTCCCCCGACAACATGCCAAATGTGGAAGTTCACTGTTAGCCATGCAGACACTTTCACTGAAAGTTTCCTAATTAATAGCTGGAGACTGAGGTGCAAAATCAGCATAGGTGATATCATCCTGCTGATGCCCACATCCAAGTCCCAAAATAAGCAGCGTTCCAACTTTCATCTGTCAACACAGGGCATCAAGAATATTTCTCGTATACTGTACATGGGTGGGGGTTTGAGCTGCTCACTGCATTATGCCTTATTCCTTCTAATGTGATTCATGTGACCAAGATCAGGCAAACTTCTCATCCATCCAGTCTATGGAACTGCCCACTAACAGTGCCTCAGTCTTTATCTGATTTGAGCTTCAGTTTGTTGGATCTAATCCAGTCCCATTACCAAGGCAAGATAACGGCCCAGCATATCCACTGCCAATATGTTATGCAGGAGACCCCAAAAGTCACCAAGAGGCAAAGGCACAACAATAAATAACTCTGGAACTCTCGTTTACTGAACTTGAAAGAACTGGAGTTCCATGAAAGAGTGGACTTCAGGAGCTCCTCAGTTGTATACCCCCAAGCAATACAATGCCTTCTACCATGAGGGACTGTTCTGCCCCATTGAAAGAGGGATTCCAGCCAACAAAAAATACCTACATGCTGGTAAGTAAGCCAAAAGTAGCACCCACCAATTTTGGAAGAAACTGGATCAAGCTCGGTTTAATACCTTCTCTAAGGAGTTCAGAGTAGCATACATATCATTCCCATCAAGGGGAGGCCTGGAGGAAGAGAATGAAAAAGGACACGGTTCCTTTTTGCAGAAACCTTCCCACTATGCTCACCACTATTTAGCAATAAGCAGCTCAGGTACTACAGTGGAAAGTTTGCAGAGAGTAGGAAAGTGAAGAAAGGGAATACTGTCCTTATGCTTTCCAGAGAACTTTCTCACCACTTCTCAGAGCCCTCAGCTCAACATAACTATAAAGTTCTTGTTCCATGGTGGTTAAAGCCCAGGAGAAAAGCCCACCTGCACTGTTGCAGGTCCTCACATGAGCTAAACTGAAAACAAGTTCCCAAAATGTACATAAAGCAAACCATCCTGTGTCCTCTCTAGAAGACAGCTCTGTGAACCACACCCTTCTCCTCTTCCCAACCTGGACATTCCACCCCAGCACCACTGGTTTCCTTGTATCTCCTTCCCAATCCGTGTCAGGCAACAGCAGGACTTTTGCACTGCATTCCCCACTTCCTCAGAATCCCAGGGCTTCATGAAGCTAAATTTGAGGGTGTCAGTATTGAGAGGCAGCCAGCAGCTGTTCATTAGTCAGCCAGTTTTTGCAAGACTCGTACTTTTGAGGCAGGTATCACACTTCTCTAATTGAAAGGCTGGCCCTAGGTAACACTTTTCATTGAAAACAGTTTCTGCTTATGAATGGCTGTAGCCAAGAAAGAGCATCACTCCAATGCCATATGTAAACATTCAGTACTGTAAATATTGTAAATGGGACCTGGTGTATGGACTGTGGATACCAGAAGATATTGCATTCTGAAGCTAATCGAGTGTGGACCTGACCACTAATTTGAGAGACCACTGGGAACTCCATGTAAGAGCAGGGTGTCTTGTTCAATAAATCAGCATTAAAATTTATCTATATTACTTTTGGTAGGTAAAAATTATGCAGGAAATCATCCTCATGTTCCTGAAACAAGAAACGGGAATAAATGAGCAAACTTTTATGGCAATGATGATGGAGATGTCTTTGTTTTGGTGAAGAGGGATGGACTTCCTCCTAAAACAAGATCTAAATGTTCTGATCCAGATTTAGGTTCACAAGAAAACATCCAAGAAAATACAAGCCATTGATTACTGGTATTCTTCTCCCATCTGTTGGGGGAAAAACAGGCTCTCAAAGTGAATGGCCTATTGCATTATTCAGTACTACCAGTTCTAACACAATAGTTAAAGGTAACGTCAGCCTATCTAGCAAGGACTTTGTGATGATCAACAAAATGATGGATGTTGAAGGTCTCTTGGTAATTATTATATGCTATATAATTATTATATGCTATATAATAATTCACTACAATTCCAATTATTGTCCAATACAGTGGTACCTCAGGTTAAGTACTTAATTCGTTCCGGAGGTCTGTACTTAACCTGAAACTGTTCTTAACCTGAAGCACCACTTTAGCTAATGGGGTCTCCCGCTGCTACCGCGCCGCCGGAGCCCGATTTCTGTTCTCATCCTGAAGCAAAGTTCTTAACCTGAAGCACTATTTCTGGGTTAGCGGAGTCTGTAACCTGAAGCGTATGTAACCTGAGGTACCACTGTATTCTATATTTCTATCAAGTTTTATTTCTTCAAGGAGAAATGTGCTCGGCTCTGGCTTTTGCTATCCCCAACCCCACGTTTTCTTACTGATTCAATATGGAAAAACACGCAACACTGCAGCTTGATATAATCAAGATCTTTATTGATCTCATGGTAACAGCAACCATTGGTGAGAGTGTTTTCCCTAAACACCTGTTTCAGTAAAAACCAGATTTGTACAGAAGTAGCCCAAGGATTGTTCAGACGACTTCTGTTTTCTTTTAAACCAGGATTACATTTA
The DNA here is from genome assembly GCF_964252035.2 of Podarcis erhardii. Taxonomy (NCBI): domain Eukaryota; kingdom Metazoa; phylum Chordata; class Lepidosauria; order Squamata; family Lacertidae; genus Podarcis; species Podarcis erhardii. The sequence continues at coordinate 31,716,840 of NC_138509.1, forward strand.
GACAAAGACAGAATATGGAGGGTGAGGAAGGACGTGTTCAGTAAATAGGAAGGAGACAGGTATAACCAATTAAAAAAAAAAAAAAAGTGTCAGAGACATTCAGTAATTTTATTGGCAGCAGCCTCCACACTTTTCCCGAGGAGGCCACAAAAACCCAGAAAACAAGCTGCCCCACAAATGTTAATAATTCTTCTCCTGTCTAAGGTGAAGAAAGGCACACTGGATTACCATCCTGCAGAGATGCAGATTGACATGAGAGAGGGAGATTGCAAGAGGAGGAAGGGAAGTCCTGTTGTGTTCTTGATGTAAACACAGACCAAGATGCTGATGAAATCTTCCACATCTTATTTGACTCACACACATACTTTTTATACCTGGTTCCTGCTGCATTTGCATTTTGGGATCAAGATAAATTATCCTTGGATGTTGTAAAGCTGGTTTTGTGAAATATATGCTCTGCTAAACCAGATATTCCCTATGATCAGCCCTAAGTAAAATTTCTCCCTGCATTAAAAGCATCAACACAGTTCTTTATTTCTCTAAAAATTCATATATATATCTATATATATTTATATATATTTGTGTGTGTCTATAAGCATCCACCCACATACATATACATTTAATTTTTGCACTCACCCTTTCTCCACACAATAGATTTATAATTTTCCACAGTTACCCAATTTTGCTGATGACTATCAAAAGCCAATCTTTCAACCTCTCAAGCTTTCCGTGCAGCATAACATCAGGATGAAGGAGACAAAAATAAAAGAAAAAGGCAAGCAGATCATTGCCACACAGAATGTACATAAGGAGCAGCTAATTTCTGTAAATCCATTTTATGAACTGTTGCAATCAAGTTCAGTTCACAGAATGTCACAGGGGCATAAACAAAGTTTACTTCTCAAAATGCCTATCAAGGTTTCCTATATGAACTCTTTTACCATTATGAACAATTACGGACATGCAGAAGGGAATTATTCTCCCAGCCCAAAGAGAGAAAGAAAAACTGAGTTAAAACTCATTGCTACATCAATCAGCCAAGTACATTTAGAGAGAAATAAAATTAGCACAAATGAAAAAAAAAAAGAGTGAAACATCTCTTCATCTTTGACGCCAAAATATCCCAACTAGAAAACTACTCCAGAATGTTTTAGCACAGTCCTGAGACCCAAAGTGAAATACTGAATATAATCAATCTATTGAAATTTCAAGGACAGTATCATCAATGGTTGAGAGGCACCAGAAATTGCAAAGAGAAGTATCAGGGCTACAATGGCAGCGGACAGCAGGAACCCAAGGCTGACATTAGAATGTCACTCCCCGGTGTGAAATTGGTGCTGGTCGCTTGAAGGGATCCAGGACAAGAAATGGCCTACTGATGTGAAATCTCAAACCTTCCATGGGTCTCTTAAGGAAGCTAGCATCCCTTCCAGTGCCTTAGTTGATTTACAATGGTAAATCCCACTGGCAACTTACATCCTATGTACACAACCAAATACCATAGAATGTGACACTTAAAGTAATAGTGACTGTGATTTTTAATTGGGGTCTGGAAACATTTTTCATTGGTGGAAATACTTGTACAACTTGATACAACGCTGTGCTAGTGATCTTTGGTGACAGTACGAAGAACTCCACCACTGATTTGGCCAACTTTTCCAAATGTGATTTCTGTTCAAAGTCAATAAACGTGGTACTCCAGCATAACACAGAACAGATTCCAAGGCCACATTTAAGCATCCATTATGTTGCTGTTAGTTCAGTATGCTAAAGGTGTTACTAATACAACAGAAGTAAGTCACAGTAGAAGTTGAGTACTTGAGTATCTTCAATTCTAGTCTATGTCACAAAAACTGGTGATCTGTATGAGTTGGTGAGCTACCTATCAGGATACCTATCATGGGGGAAATTAAGCAAAAGTGTAACTACATATTCCTGATAAGACTCCTGATTCCAGACCATCACAATCATCCCCCTTTAAAATGAAGTACTGACTCGGTTCCCAATCTTTCTACTCCACTCAAGACTCATCTGCACCAAACCCTTGGTTGCGAAAGCCAGCTGGTGGTTCCCAAATACAAAGGTGTAAGAACGAAAGGCTTACTAAAGCGACAATTCTTGAGGGCTGTAAGGGTTCTTACAGGTATAGCAAGCCCAAATGTCCAATTTTAGCTAAGGGCCAACAAAAGTGCTCTTTGAAAACCTGGGATCTGACTTGTTACTGCAACAAGAAACTCACGATGCAAGATTTAACGTAGAAACAAGGACAATCAGGTGTTGGAGCTTGAATATTCTTGTTTTGTATAGGTAAGGAAGGGCATTGGAAACATAAGGCATAGTAGAGGCTCAGGCCTCCTGGCACATTTTCCTTTCAGCGGCAGTTATGTCAGAAAGCTGGAAGTTTAGAAGCCGAGTTGAAGCAGAAAACTGCCTACTCCAACCACAGGTTTCAGCCAATGTATGCACTAAATTTACCCCCCTTTTTTTTGCATGGCGTTTTGTGCATGTTCTCGGTTATCTCAGAATGAAGGCACACCCAAAATGCATGTTATCTAGGTATTTCTGGCAACATGCCCCCAAATCATATACCACTGTGCCATGTCATTGGGTTTCTTTTTCAGTGGTGGTTCCCCCTGCCCCACATCAGATGTCTCTTCATAACGTCGCAGTGTCTGAAGCCACAATTTGCTTCCTTACTACACTAGGCGATAAGGGCAGCTATATTCCTTCTTCCAGGGTAGCTTCATAATTCCCAATCTTCCAATACTGTATTAGCTAGTGGCCCTAATGTACTTTAATCAAAGGCAGAGTAAAAAGTATCCTACAATTTCAGCACTAATGGGGTGGGGGGGTGTTTGCAAGTGGGGTAAGCAAGAGATACGGTTCATGCTACAACTCTCTTTGGCTTTTTGCACACAATGTCTGGGCTCAGACACAACTGTGATGTCCCTTTACTGCAAGATTGCCTGGCCATACAGTTTGGGAGGCAAAGCACATTTCTGGCCTCCAGAACAGCCACAGAATACAGACATTGGCCATCCCTGACTCATCACTTACTGGTGTGAATAAAGACAAGCTAATACAGACTGATCAACAAGGATGTCAAGTGATTAAATAAATCTTAGCTGATGATTAAGTTTTAGTCAGGTAACTAATTAAAACTGCATGTATTTGCATATACAATAGCTTTAAAAAAAAAAACCATACCAAATAAAGGGTAACATTGCCTTAAAAGATATATTACCCATTTTCTCTCACAAATGGAGGGGCAGCTCTAAAATGGATGTTTTCACTGCAATTTGTAGAAGTACTTGTATTAAAGTTTATTTCTTCAATCTACTGTTCCTTTTTTCTGCTGACCAAAATGTTTGATAGACTAAATATTGCAGCCCTGTTAATCTAAAGATTGATAGACTAAATATTGCAGCCCTGGTAATCTAAAATGACTGGTATAGATCAGAGTTGTCACAGCAGCACTTGGGAGTCTCAGCCAGCCAAAGATGCTTTTCAAAAGCAAGATAAAATGAAATCTAAACACCCACCATATAGCTTTGGTGGTGACATTGTGAGGAAGACACAATATAAGAAATTGCAGTTTTGAGTTTGTGGGGGTAAATATACTAACTTGCTGTCGGGTTCTTTTTTGTTAACTTTTTACTCACTCAGCCATCAAGTAGAAATCTTTCAAGTAACATCATTACAGCATAAAAGCCAGCAGCAAACATAATTTTAAGTGACTGCCGAGGGTTAAACACCATTCCTCAGTGCAGTTGCAGAAAACTGCACTGTTGTTGTTTTTAAAAAAGTGCAACTTTCCATCTTAGTATCTTGGAATCAGGATTAATAGTAATGGGAAAGGGCATGTTCGGAGTGCCTGTGTGTTCTGTCGTCTTAAAATGGCAAGCCACTGAATATGTATTTGTGATTGTTCAGCCAACACAACTTATAACCTGATGGGGAATCGGTCTGATCTCTTGCATAAACCGGAGCACCACTTGGAAGCACAGGATGCAGCAAGAAGACTGTACAGAGAACTGCAATTGCACAGGCATTTAAAGGACTCTCCCCCCTCCTTCAAACTAGACAGCCAGAACTATAAAGGCTGCTGTGTAGGCTTAGTGTTCAGTTGGCTCGGCTCAGCACTGCTGTATGCTAGAGAAGTGATGGGCGCAGCTGGCAGCCCAAGGCCCTTTCATGTAGCTCCCCCAATCCTTATGCTGTGTTATCTCAGCCCTTTTCTTCAGCATGGAGCAGAGTCACAGGCAAAGGGCTTTCTGCCATCTCCCCAGAAAGAGTTCTCTCCTTGGGCAGCTTGGCTACTCACTCCCCTGGGCAGGCCAAGCCACAGGCAAAAAGGGACTGGGCAACCGAAATGCACAAGGGGGTTAAAGCTCTGGTATAGCATCTGCAGAGGAAAGGCACCAAGGAGCCCTTAGCCCATTCAACTCTCAGAGCAACTGTTGCTGGCCCTTCAACCTTTCCATCAAAATGATGCTCTCTTAAAAACTAAGTTGTTCGCCATAGGGAAATAATCCAGGAGATGCTAGCAACCTTTCTTCTTTCATGGCCACGACTGAACCACCTGGCTGGGTATTAAAATAAATGTAAGATTTATTGATTTCTTTGTGGCACTCGTGCCAGGGGTTGTTTTTTTTTGGGGGGGGGGAGTGCCTTACAAATATCTACCAATTTATCCTCACAACAACCCTGTGAGGTAGGAGTCTATTGTCCCCATCTTAACAAGTGGGGAATTGAGGCACGAAGAGACTTGCCTGGAGACATGCTGGAAACTTGCTGCAGAACAAGAAAGAGAAATATGATCACCTACGCTGAACTAGTTAAATAGTCTTTCTTTCTTTCCTTATCTTTGTCCAAAAGATTATGGAGGCAACAGCAGCAGCAGCAGCAACTAAACTGATTGTGACACATAGAAAGCCCTGATGCATTTCATGCTAACTTTCTGTTATGAGGTGGAAGGAATGGTACTACCAAATGTCTTTCATAGTATGTAATAACCCCTTGGAGATTTGGGAGAGTGTGCAAGTTTGAAGCCATTCCTTTAGTCCAAGAGAGTTTCTGAAAAATACTATTAGGAAAGTGGCTGCCAGCAACACCTGAAGTACAGCCCTTCTCCTCCATCTCACCAATTCACAGCACATTCCTAACAATGTCAACCCTGAAGTTAAGTCCTACTGAATTCAACAGGGCTTACTCCCAGGTAAACGGGGTTACGACTGCAGCCTAAATTGGCTTAGGTCATAGACAAATCCGAGTTCCACTACTGTCAGCACTGAAGAGCAAACGCTCTCTGTTCTGCCTCATCAACAGAAAAGCCGACGAGGTTCCAGAAACAACTGCTGGCAATTAGGCAAGAGGAAGGATGGAAATTCAACTGTGCCCTGACTCTGGGCTGGACTTATAGTGCACTTCAGAACTACCCTGACCAAAAACAAAGCAAAATCAGGAAGTTTTGCAACGTGGCTAAAGAGCATCCCCTCTGCTTATCACAGCTTGGTTCACTTTTGCACCACCACCACTTTTAAGGGGCAGTGTTGCCTTGCCCAGAAACACTGCAAGCAGAGCCTATTCCTGAGAGATCAACAGTTAGAAAGCAATTTTGCTCCTATATTCACATTTTAGTGCAGGCAAAAAGAAAAAGAAAAAGTTACTAGACCCTCCCTTCTAAATCACAAGAAGAGAAAAGAGCTTTGCCAATTTACAGAAGAGATGTTAGGGGCAGAATTGTATTCCAAGGGATGAGTTCATGTGTTGGAAGTTTTCTCTGTCACCAATGTCCCTATTTGTGTTCAGCTTAACTCCCAGGACCGATTCAGAAGTTACAAGTATAGCGTGGCTGCCACTTTCCCTGAGGCTGGGGTACCGCGCTGCAACTACCAAGCTACAACCAAATGAAATCCTTTGGGGGAAATTGCCACTTCACACTGTGACATCCACTGTGGACCGTACGATCCATTCATCCCTATTGCAAACACTACCAGAGCAGGATGAGATCCTGCCCCAGGAAAAAGAGGCCGCCACGGCATACTGATACCCAGTGCTTTTTTTCTTTAAAAAAATGTTTAGGGGTACTCTCATTTTCCTACTCGTATTGAAATACTGCCCCTCAATGAGGCCAAACTTAGATTCACAAAATGTTTAGGGGTATGCGTTCCCCTGCGCGCCCCCCCCCCCAGAAAAAAAGCACTGCTGATACCATATGAACCGCTGCAACCATCAACCGCTTGGTACCTGGGAGAAGGCTGACATCTAAGCAAAGGAACCTTAGCAGCTTGAACACGCTTTTTGTGTGTTCCAAGCACGACTTACTTCCAAGTAAACATGCACAGGAGTGTGATGTAAATCAACCTACCAACTGTGCGTATTAATAAAAATTGTTTGCAGGGAGGGAAACTTAACATACCTGGCATATGATGCTCCCCATGTGTCATAAACAGCATCATATTCAAAACATTCCTTCCTGTTATGTTTCTTCGGCTGCCTGCATGTAGGTTCTGCTAGGTACTCACACTAAAAATAGTCAGATTAAAAAAGGTTTGTTTTACTCGAGAAAATGGGTTTTAATGGATCGATCTAGCCAATTAAACGTGACAAAATATTGCAGCCTTAGGGAGATGCATTTTTACACAGTTCAAGTTATCAGCTAGCACCGCAACCAAGGCATGAACTCATCCACTCTCACAAGGTAGCCTGACTGCCTTATAACTCCCATGAGTTCTATCCCTTTCAAGCCCAGGCAAGCAGTTCACCCATAAGAATTGAATTACTAAGTGAGGCCATCAGCAACTAAAGGGTACCTTGCTCACCCAGCTGATTTAGTAATGTGTGAATTCAGGAAATGTGCAAGAAGAGGGGTGAACAGGATCACAGCTGGGTGGTTTTGCTCCAATAGGCTTACTAACTTTTTGATTGCCTGCCACCCCAAGTCACACATCACGAAATCAGAATGGCGTATTCCAACAGCCCAGTAAGTAAATCTTAGGGTGTCCCAAGCTTATGCAAGAGCACTAGACTCTTGCGAATCCTATTCTAGTCAAGCACAGCCAGGGTGTTTCAATGAATCCTTTTGGCACAATAGTAGACTTGGAAAGAATCTGGCAGATGTTAACAGCAGCAAAAATGGGAAGAGTAGACTTGAAGACAAACAGTCCAGAGGACCATCAAGTATGGTATTAAGTCAGAACGAAATGTGGTTCTCCTTTAACACTGATGGGTTCAAATTAGGAAGCTGAAGAGAGAAGTTTTTTTTGTTTTTTTGTTTTTGAATTGGGGAGTTTCTAGCAGGCACTAGGAGGAAATATGCATGATTTGAGTGGTGGCTCTTTCTAGGTTTCTCACCTGTTCTTCGGAACAGAGCGGGAACTTCTAATTTGGAAAGGCGTCACAGCAAAGCCCTTGTACAAGACAGAACCCCACCAAGTGCCGAGATATACTAATTAGTAAGGAGAAGCGGAAGAATCCGAGTGAGTGCACTGCACACACAAATGAAAGATACACAGAAACAGGTTACCAAATGGGATTAAATTGACAGCAGTTAAAGGAGAGGAGAACAACGGCAGTGTTGTGTCCCTTCAAGCATATATCCACCCCTTCCGTGGCCCCTTTTTTGTGGTGTTGTTGTTGTTTGCAATAATTATCCAAATGCTGATGGAAGCCAAGTTCTCGCGTGTGCATGATTTGATAAGTTGTCTCTAAAGTGCGAGAAGCCAAGGGACACTCCTTAGCTCTATAAATTTATCATGGGTTTCCATTCAGTCACAAACCAGGGATATGAAAGGGTTAAAAACAAAAAGTGTGGGGGGGGGAGAGCAAAGGAGGAGGGGTGAAGCATTGCATGGCTAATGGGAATCAAGGGGAGTGGGGTAAATAGTCCTCTTATCCTTTGGCACTTCAAAAGCTGAAGTGAAGATTCCAGTGGAAAACAGCTTCTTCTTCTTCCATCCTTCAGTTGTTGATCCTGTTGGCCAAATCAGATGTGCACAGGTGATCAGGAGTTGCTGTCTCCCCATGGTTGCCCCTCATGGAAGATCAGATGTCCATCTCAAACTGAGCATCATCACCTGGTTGAAGGACAAGAGGACACAAGTCAGTATGGAGTGGGTTGAGGAAGCATCACACATGTACAATTTTAAGTGTCCTCCTAAGAGGCACAGCGAGTTTCTCCGTCAGCCCTCCATGACATTTGAGGCAGGCCTCATTAATACATATAGGAGACAGGGGTGTGTGCTCCTTCAGATTGTAGTTGGGGGGGGGTGCACACACGAGTGCATTAAAAAATAAAACAAAATTCCTTCTAAGTAGAAAAACAGCACAGCAGAAAGGATTGGTCTGGAATCATTTCCAGATAGAGTATGCAGCTGCTGGTGTTTATATATGCATGTATAAAACTCATAATGTGGAGCAAAACTCCACATTTTGTCACCTTTATTTACACACACACACACACACACACACAGAGAGAGAGAGAGAGAGAGAGAGAGAGAGAGAGAGAGACACAGAGAGAGAGAGAGAGAGAGAGAGAGAGAATGAGAATCAAAAAATACAAAAAAAACCCCAACAATCCATACAAGTCTGTATATACTTATTGTATACTGAAGTGGTGCAATTTATTCTACATCCTCAAGATTGTGTTACTTCATTATAATGCAGCAATGAGGAAAATGTGGCCCTGCAGACGTTTCTGGACCACAACTAAGCACTGGCCATGCTGGCAGAGGCTGATGGGAGTTGTAGTCCAACAACATTTGGTAGGCCTAAAGTTGACCACCTCTTGCCTTAACTTTACAAGGCTTTTCTCCCAGGGATGGGGAATACTATTTGTTTTAGTTCATTCATTGCAAAAGAAAAAAACATATCACTTTACATTCTTTTACCCCCCTCCCCCTTTGCTTGAAATAACGTGTGTTTCTCTTTTGTGATTGGTGATCAAACCCTCCTTTTTTCTTTTTCTTTTTTACCTTGGCTCCAATTTCCATCCCATGAACCCTAGCCACCATAGCCAATGATCATGGATGATGGAAGTTGTAGTCTAACAACTTCAGGAGCACTGCAGTTTGACAATCCCTTTTCCAGGCGCCAAATGAAGACCTTTCTATTTCCCAAGACTAGTCAGACAAGTTGCTTTTTATTCTTTGTTTCTGCTGTCCTATTTTTAGATTTCTGCTGTTTACCGATTTGTTTGATCTGATTTTGTGTTAATTATTGTTATCATCACTGAAGCAGGGGGCATAACTTTAAGTATATACTGTACTTTTCCGTGTATAAGACAACTTTTTTTTCATGTAAAAATCATGCTTAAAATAGGGGTCGTCTTATACATGGGTAGTGCATAGGGTGAGCGTTTGATTGGTTCCTGCCATGGCTGTCAGCAACTATTGTGCATGTTACTGGTTGCTATGTCAATGGGTGCTGTTGATTGACTGATGCTGCGGCAAGTGTGCAGATGATTGGTAGTTTCTGCCGGCAAGGGGGCAGACAAGAGGCGGATTTAGCAACACGTGTGGGTGAGCAATATTCGTCAATCCCCCCCCCAAAAAAAGCTCAACAACTCTGTGCCATCTCCCCCCATTTTCTGAAACTGACTCCCCCAAAATAGGGGGCGTCTTATACATGGGAAAATACGGTATACAGTGCATACATATAGCATGCTCTATATTTATGTTTCTGGAGTGAACTTGATCACTATCTTTCTGATGATCACATGCCTGTACATCACAAAATCCACAGATTTATTACCCTATTTAAATACAAATACCAATAACTCATGTTTGGGACCAGTCAAATCATATATTAAAATGAATGCCAGATGCCACTGGCCTCATTTCCCCCACTATAGGTTTGCTGTCCAACTCCCATTTAGCCTAAATATATGCTTGCAGCCAATAGTCCTAAAGGATGGCTTGAAATCTAGCTCTCCTAATGGATATTTCATGCTCCAGTTAGTCTATGTGAGCAAGTTATGTTATCAAAACCACACGGGTGTGGGGAGGTGGAGATCGTGTCAGGAAGTGGCGATTGTGTGACCTGCAACCTCATACGTCTGGACTTGCCAAAATCCAAGACAATCTTCCAGTAATTCACCAGTGTTAAATAGCTATGATAGAACAGGAGGCAGTTTCCTGTTTGTCAATCAACTGGTGCTTTTACAGAGTTTTTAATAGCCTAAGGGCAATAATTCAGCATACAAGCAACCCACACAAGATCAGTGTAACAGTTCACTGAGTCCGCGCTCCATACGCAGAGGCTCCTTAAAGACAAAGTAAAGCACTATATCCCACAACTTTGAAATAAAAAGATATAAGCTGCAGTGAGGAAAGAAATGACATGATTTTGAAGCAAAACTTTACGAAACCCTAATAGTCGATCATGGAAAAGTTATACAACAAAATGTGCCTTCCTTCCAGCCATGCTCTTACCAATTATAGGCTTCCCGTCATGATTGTTCAGATTGTTTACTTCCACTTTGGAATCCTCAGTCATTGTACCAGGGCTGGTAACTCCTGGGATATTTGGAAGGTGGCAAGGAGGAGTCTGAGCCATGGGAGAATTCCGGCGATCTAACAGAAACTTGCGGTCATAGATGATTCGGGTACCTGGGGGCGGAGGAAGAAGATAATTGGCCTATCAGAATCATTTTCCAATAGATGAGGTTACAAACAATACTCATATAATAACTCAAGTAAGGCCCAAGTGTTTATATACCATAGATTCCTGCATATTAGGCAACTGGGTGTATAAGACGACCCCCCAAATTGGCAGCTGCCCAGTCTTATACACGGCAGCTTCGCTGGGTAGCGGGCTCCGCGCTGGGAGGAAGCTGCCTGGTGAAGCTGCCCAGCGATGCTAAGCCGGCTTGGCATCGCTGAGCAGCTTCCTCCTGGTGCAGAGCCTGCCGCCCACTGTCGCTGCCCAGCGAACCCATACCCGGGGTATAAGACGACCCCCGACTTTTTAGAGAATTTTCCAGGGTTAAAAAGTCGTCTTATATGCCGGAATCTATGGTAAGCTCATCAGTTTGCTAATTAATTTGCTGCAAATAATAAACTTATTTACAAGGGAATAAATCCCAATGAATAGGGCTGCCATACATCCAGAATTGACGTCGGGGTGAGGGGATTTCCGAAAGGTAGTGCTTTGTTCTAGATCTTAGGCATTTCAATCGAAAAATCATGTTTATTGTAAAACAACTCAGGGGTTCATCTAAAGAAAGCTCAACAACTTTCGGGCTAGCCTAGTTTTTACTTTTTGAAATATGGGAACCCTACCATTGAACGAACTAGGGCTTAAATCTGAGTGGACAGACTCAGAACTGTACTGCAAGTAGAATCAATAGACTGCCATTTTCACGCTGAGTGGGTATGGCTCTTTATTTTCTTTTTAAAGAAACAGCATTCACTGACTATGATGCATGGATGTCAATTTCCTAGGAGAGATGAAAACCAGTTTTCTCATCTATATATTCTAAAGATGACACATCTGACTACACGTGTAGCATGTAGATATAGATGGGGACTCCTCATGCTGCTTCCCTGCAGTCCTGTTAAAGGTGCATGTGGTTTTCACATCAGTTCAACAGGAAGGGATGCTGGGAGGCAATGTGCCTTGGAATACCAGGTGCCGAGGGCAACACAACAGGGGAAGAGACATGCTTTAATGCCCTGCCTGTGGTTTCTTGATAGTTTCAGACATCGACCACTGAGAGAAACAGCACGCTGGACTCAATAGACTTTGGTCTCAAATCCAGCAGGGTTCATGTTCTAATCTGAGATGCCTGGCTAGCTTAGTTGGTTAGAGCATGGTGCTGATAGCACAAAGGTCGCAGGTTCGTTCCCCAAATAGGACAGCTGAATATTACTGCATTGCAGGCAGTTGGACTAGATGATCCTCAGGGTCCCTTCCAACTCTACAATTCTATGAATACAAGGAGAAAACAGAGAAGTTTGTGTCTCTGACCAGGGTTTGAAATTAGCAGGGTGCCAGACGCATTTTGCTCCATTTGTGAGCAATTCAAAAAGTCTAGCTGCTATTTTTTGCATCTGGTTGACACTCAAAGATAGATAATATACTAAGGAGTTTAACAATAAAGAGTAGAGTGTTTTGAAAACCGAGGTATGGTACCAATATTTTCATTGTAAACACCAAATTAAACATGCATTAACCATGTCTGCTAAAAATGTGATAATAACAATGTGTCATGTGAATCTAGATGATCCTCAGGGTCCCTTCCAACTCTACAGTGCTATGCTATGCTATGCTATGCCAATTACGTATTAATTCATGCTTATCAAAAGAATAAATAGTACTGCCGACATCCCCCCTCCCCCAAAGTGGCGACCAAACATTCTGTTTTGGCACCCACAACCCAGGTCCCGGAAGCCATTTGGCTCCTAGCTTTTCTATCCCAGTTTCTAACACTGTCTCTGACAACATGTCACATAACAACAAAACTCTGGTGACTGTATATTTACAGGAAATGCTCGTGGCCAACCAAACAAGCTGTTCTTCTCTGTCACCACAGAGCTCCTTTCGGAAGGCAATATTATGAACTCTGCTTCATTTCACAGTAAGAGCAGAGCTGTAATCCGAACAGCAGTACTGTATAGTTTAAACAGCAGTTATCTGGTTGTTTGGTTTGAATGAAACCCTAGAGGCACCAGTCTGGAATTAATTCCATCTCTGTATGCAAAAGGGAGAAAAGTGAGGCAAGGCTGAACACTTCAGAAACAGGAGGAGACTTTTAAAAACTTAACAGGGAGGCAGGGAAGCACATGGAACACACTTCTATTCCAACCCACCCACTCTCAATATCTGGTCACACTTCCTAAATCCCATCTTCATCATTTGGCTAAATTCCTGTGATCTGACCATCCCTCCCATTAGGGTTGCTTTGTTTTTGTGGAGCTATACACCTGAGCCTCCAGTTTCCTTTTGCAGTCAGTAAACAAAATGGCTTGAGTGGCTGCAGAAGTACTACAAACAACCAAACTGTGTCATTTACTGTGGCTTGGGCCCAACACAGGTAAGCAACTGCTTCCTCCCTTACGATGAATCATGCTCCACTAAGATTAGGAGAGTGAAACCCTTATAACAGCACCGTTTGTGCACATTCCTAGGATGCAGAGGTAATACAGAAACTGAACAACCCAGGCTTGTAAACAACCACTCGGCCAAATCAGCTGTGAAAGGTAAGCAATATTTCTAAAGGAACAACAAAGGAAACTTTTGTAAACCAGACAAGAATTGTTCCTCGCACTGCCAACCTTTCCTTCAGGCCACAAATGCTACAAAACTGACTAAAGGTGGGTATTTAAAAGGTACACAGGATCAAGGCTTGAGGGATAGCAACTTTTGCGGACCTATTTACAAGATTAAAATAACACGCACAAAATCCTAACAGCTTTTTAAGAGGAGAAAATACTGGAAACGTGTAAGTCGTTTCAGTTTAAGAACCTAGAAAGAAGGCACTTGAGGTTTCCAGCAACCACCTGTTGCTGTCGACATTTAGCACATTCCCAGGAACCTATTCTCTCTGCTTGGTAGCCTTTTTTCTGCAGCTCTCCCATATTTTTTTTTACTCTGCAGTATTTATTCTAAAACCAGCTTACAATAAATCAGAACCCCAAACTCCCCATTTCTGCAAGAGGAAAAGCACAGCAAGTATAAAGAATTACAAGAAAAATTATGCAATTTATACATTTTGTTCCAATTGCTGGACTTGAGCTCAGAGGTTTCTCTGCTGAAGAAGGGGTAAAGGTAAAGGTAAAGGGACCCCTGACCATTAGGTCCAGTCGTGGCCAACTCTGAGGTTGCGGCGCTCATCTCACTTTATTGGCTGAGGGAGCCAGCGTACAGCTTCCAGGTCGTGTGGCCAGCATGACTAAGCTGCTTCTGACGAACCAGAGCAGTGCACGGAAACGCCATTTACCTTCCCGCCGGAGCGGTACCTATTTATCTACTTGCACTTTGACGTGCTTTCGAACTGCTAGGTTTGCAGGAGCAGGGACCAAGCAACGGGAGCTCACCCCGTTGCGGGGATTCGAACAGCCAATCTTCTGATTGGCAAGTCCTAGGCTCTGTGGTTTAACCCACAGCGCCACCCGCGTCTCGCTCTCCAGGCTTCAGGAAGCTATCAGCAAGCCTGGGGAGCCCGCGGGAGTTCCCGCAGGCCTCCCCACGCTGCGGATAGCAGCCTGCCGCCCGGCGCGCAGAATGCCCTGAAGAAGAGCACCCCGCGCAGACATCGGCCAGCCCCACAAGCTCGGGGGACAGCGGGGAGGCGCAGCGCCGCCATCCTGCTGTTCCCCGACCTGGTTTTGGGGGGGAAATAAAGGGGGGGAAATTCATTTATTTCCTCCCCCAAAAATTAGGTGTGTCCTATGGGACGGAGCGTCCTATGGGACGAAAAATACGGTATCAGCCTTCCAGTAACTTCCATGAAGATGTCTATTCTGTTGCCGAAAGGTATTCCCTTCCAAAGTTGCTAGCTGAGCCAGCTCAGTCTTGCAATCCAACACTTCGATCACATTTATCTTGGGAAAGGTACCACTGAGTTCAAGTAGTAGCTTAACATCTGCATAACAGTCATCATTATATGTGAAGGCACTGCAAGTGATGGAATTTAGACACATAACTTGTACAAAAAGTCTACTGGAAGGAGAAGGGCCGGCTAATAGGCAGCTCTGTGGGTTCTGTTATGTTCTCTGCTGACAGCATTACAACCAGCAGATGCTGTGGTTGACACTGAGGAACGAGGGCGAGTTTCATAGTCATTTTTCTGGTCATTAACCTCATTAAAATACAGATACAAAAAGGAAAGTAAGCAAAGGCATTTGAAACTAAGAGGTGCAAGCTGAGGGTTAGAAGCACGTATTAGAATAGCTGATCACTTGGAAATATTATTGAAAAAGAAGCTGTTAAATTCTCCCCATAAATGAACTGAAGTTATACTCCATAAACTCCCCCCCCCCCCAGTGTGGTGGCTTTATGAAACTCAAACTTGATATACACAGTATGTGTAAACTGTAGCTTTGAATAAGTAAAATAAAGTACAGGGGTAAAATATCCTACCCCACTGTGGTCCAAGATAAGCAATAATACTGGGAGAGAGATGAACAACTCGTTTGCAATGCTGCATTGCAATGTAAGGGTTTTCCTAGCCAAATCTGCCAGCTCACTTATTCCACCATCCCAAACCGAGATCCCAAAAAAGCAGCATAATGCAATTTTGCCCCCGTTTTCATTGTTCATTTCAAATGTCTCACCCATGGGCGGGCTACTTGGCAACAAAAATACTTTGTATCCTGTACCAAAAGAAAAGCCCCTCTTCGTGTTTGAACAACAGAACAAACACAAGACTACAAGCTCAGGGGAACTGAGGTCAACAAGAACCATTCTGATACTGTAGCCTACCTCTCACCCCAAACATGCACACAAAGTTTATTTTTATGTGCTAGCTTATCAGTTTATCTCTGCGCCTGAACAGTCTCGGAACTCTGGGCCCTTGATCTTGACAGCCTCAAGCAACGCAGCAGTCTGAAACTAAGAAGTATTTGCACACGTATCTTGTGTTTTGCAGCTTTAATCCAGAGGGAATAATGAGCCTGAAGACTACTTTCTCCCTTGAACTTGAAAACAGGGTGGTGAGGCCTATTGTCACTGAGCAAGGATTGCCTGTAGTGATTATAAATTAAAGGTCTTCTTAGCAGCTACATATGGGGAATAGGGGAGAGAAGAAACTACAGTGGTACCTCGGGTTAAGTACTTAATTCGTTCCGGAGGTCCGTACTTAACCTGAAACTGTTCTTAACCTGAAGCACCACTTTAGCTAATGGGCCTCCTGCTGCTGCTGCACCGCCGGAGCACGATTTCTGTTCTCATCCTGAAGCACTATTTCTGGGTTAGCGGAGTCTGTAACCTGAAGCATATGTAACCCGAGGTACCACTGTACTGGCACAAGGAACAGTCATTGCCTCTCCAAAGCACAAAGCTAGAAATGCTATTGGAAAACCCTAATGGTTTATATTGATTTTTTACAGTGGTGCCTCGCAAGACGAAATTAATCCGTTCCATGAGGCTCTTCGTATAGCGGTTTTTTTCGTCTTGCAAAGCAAGCCCATTGACAGCTTAGTGGATTAGCGCTATTAGCGGTTTAGCTGATAAGCAGCCTATCAGCGGATCAGCTGATAAGCGGCTTAGGGCTTAGGGAAAGGGGAAAAACCCAGCAGGAACTTGCAAGACATTTTCGTCTTGCGAAGCAAGCCCATAGGGAAATTCGTTTTGCGAAGCGCCTCCAAAACGGAAAACCCTTTTGTCTAGCGGATTTTCCGTCTTGCGAGGCGTTCGTCTTGCGGGGCACCACTGTATTACGATTGTGATTATCTAGTGGCAATATTCTTCAGTTCTTGGAAAATAAGCAGGCGACTTGCCTGAATTGGGGGGGGGGGGGGGACGGACACATACACTGTGGGTTCGAAGTTTTCAGCCCACAAGGCTCCTAAGAGGCCTGCTGAGAGGTTGCTTTTCAAGGCAGGTTTCAGCAGAAGTGTTAATACTTGAACATTCATGTCTCTTTGCTCCTGGAACCCATCTAATCCTCACCCCCCTCCCCCGTTGTTGACCTGGGCAATGTTCCAGTGTCCATGGCAGGTAGTAAGGCACACTCAGTGCTTTCAAACGAAACAAAACAAATTCAGAATGAGCATGGAATTTGTCTTCTAACAAAACAGAAGAAACTCTGTATAAGCTGGGGAACCAATCCAAACGTTGCTAAATTTCTGTGTTTTTTGCCCCTTCTCAGTTCCTCATGACTGCTGGCACTCCTAAGAAGCAAGCTGATACTTTGTCCTTCTAAGTTCCTTCTCCTTTACACATCTACAGCTACACTCAGGAGTAATATTCAGTTTCTGATGCTTGCTATTTTGCTCCAATTCCTGGAACAGTAGAAGTGGCCTAGCAAAACAAGGCCCCCGGGTTCCAAGAATGAAAATATGAATGTTTGGAGATCGTAGAATCATAGTACCATGCACCTAACATTGTTTTCAAAACCAAATTGCAGTCAGGCCAGCTTCATCTGCAGGCTCTGTCCTTTTTCATGATTATTTCAGTTTAGGAATGACCTAGGCAGATTCAGTAAGATGGGGGTAGGTCAACCAGTTTAGCATGGCTTACCTTAAAAAAAAAAAAAGGTAAAGAATGTCCAGTAAAGAATTTTAAAATGATAAAGCAAGATATTGTATTTCTATGGATTTCTTACGTCTTTATAGACAAGTGATCCCAAGTATGCACTTTTACTCAAGAATGCAAGTTATCTTGCTGGAACAGAGCAAGGAAAACCTAGCCCAATTTTTCTTACAGAAATCCTCCAAACCAACACTAGAATCTAGTGCAGCCTTACCCAACTCAGTTCGCTCCAGATGTTTTGAACTACAACTCCCATCAACCCCAGCCAGCATGGCCAATGGCCAGGTATGATGGGAGTTGTGGTTCAGCAACATCTAGAGGGACAGAAGTTCCCCAAACCTGTTTTAGAGAACAGTAATGTTATATATGATCTCCCTTGATCTGCATGAGCTCTACCTGTGCACAAATAAAATCTTACCATTATAACTGAATTAATCACTGGAGGACATTATGTTCCAAGTGTAGAATATTAAAGGCTATTTTAGGGAAGTGTATGAACGTGTCACTGATTTTAATTAGTTAAATCCCCAATCACAGCAAATTTGGATCAAAACAGAATAAAATAATTGCAACCTGAAACTTTCTATGCCAGGGATGGGAAACCTCAGGTCAGGAGCGCAGATGTAGCCCCCTACGCCTCTCTACTTAGCTTCTGGGGCTCTCCTCATAGCAACCCCCACTTGGCACCCTCATTTTTGCCTTGCAGGAATGTGCCCTTGAGTTCTGATAATGCTTCTTGCTTGCCTGGAGCAACGATTTGTGGGGGAAGGATGAGTGCATGTTGAAACTAGTACAGTGGTAAAATTTACATTATTTGCTCCACCCACTTTCACCTCTGGCCAGTGGCGTAGCGTGGGGGGTGCAGGGGGGCCAGCCGCCCCGGGCGCAACATGGGGGGGGCGCGCTCGCACTCACTGCTCTTTGCCCCTACCTGGCTCACTCACTCTCTCTCACTGCAGTGTTGGCTGTGCGAATCCGATCCGAGCTGCCGGGTCGCCGCCCACTGTGGAGGGGGAGGGTGCCAGGTGTGCGTTGCGGTGCGGAGCGGAGCGGAGAGAGAGCGAGGGAGGGACTATCTGGGGGAGGGACAGTGTAGCGGCCGCCCAGCGCAGCGCTGAGCGCGGGAGAGAACCACACCCGACCAGCCCAGGCAGCAGCAAGAAGAAGCTGGCAGCGGTGGCAGGTAAGGGGTTAGGGGCGCAAATTACTTGCCTTGCCCCGGGTTAGGGGGCGCAAATTACTTGCCTTGCCCCGGGTGCTGACAACCCACGCTACGCCGCTGCCTCTGGCCTTGCCAACCAGAGGAATGTGGCTTCTAGAAGGCTGCTGTGAAGGGGGTTGAGATGAGGTTCCCACCACTGTTATATGCATAACACCCCTTCTTATTACCTTCATTCAGCAGGCAGCCTCCGCAGACACACAGGACAGCAAATTACCATGTGTCAAAGAAACAGATGAGTACTGCCCAAAATCATGAGTAATTTGGAATGATTAGATTAAAAGAGGAAAAGCAGAATACACAGGAAGCAATGAGTTCATGAGGGAAATCTACTATTGAAAAAAGGAAAGCTGCAACTCCTTAAGGTGGCCTTCTGAAGGTTCACAGGTAGCCCCGTTCCAAAGAGGCACAATTTTAGCTGCATGCAAAGGTAAAATTAAGCACCTTTTTTAAACCTACAAGCCTGCCAGGACTCACCAAAGTGGGTAGCAGGAAAGGCTGCAATTCTGTGTTATAAAAGTTGGGTGCCTCCCCCTTTCTCTGCCAATTGGTGGCAAAAGCCCATGGGGTTCCAGGCACTCTCCCAGGGTCTGTGTTCCTTTGGAGAATTGAGACATAATGGACTGTTGTAGCTTTAAGAAAGATGGTTTATTCACCTTCATTCTGCATGGAGGGAGTACAGATCTCACTGCACAGTCATTTCAAGAGAGGCTTGTACACCAGAGAAGTGCAGTCCTGGAGTGCAAGACATCTCTCCCTGTCAGCTTTGCAGCCAGCCTGCCCAAAGATGGATTCCAATCTCTCTTCCTCCTTCTCCTTCCCAGAACCCCTTGCTACCAAGACTCCCTTTTCCTGACATCCCAAACACACAGTTACCCTGGCAACCTTCCAAACCCCTGTCTCTGTTCACACCTCAGGGCAAGGGGGAGAAGGACAGTTGTCTTGCATTGCTAATGGCCTTCAATGGTTTCTTAATGGCCCTAGATTGGCCAGGTAGTTTTGCATAGACTAGCCCAGGAATTCCTCTGCAGTTTCCGTTTCTCCCTTCACATCCCGAATCATCAAAATCCTACCATTTTTCAATTTCTAGGGTTTAGGGGGCCCACAATCTATAATGCCTATGTATGCACAAATCAAAGTAGCATGTGTGCATGACATGAATAGCAGCCAAAGGCAGGCATGAAGGATAAATTGGGAAGAGAACAATGGTATGGATTTGGCACAGTGTCACCATTTAGTTTATGAAGAACATTTTGACACCTTAAACTTTAAGGCTTAAGGACTTGAAAGATTTATTGTGTCACCTGCTTTTGAGGTCCAGATCCAACTTTGTTAGCTGCAATGATTGTAATGCCATGAAAGCCACATGCCACCATAATTTGCAATTCAGCATTTCAAGCATATATAATGAAAAGAAAGGTGGACAAAGCTGCTAATGCCTGCCTTTTTAAGTGGCTGGAAACTAAACTAAGCTTCAGGCCAAGTCCTAATGTCTAGGCTACAGAGAAGCAGCAGATTCCAAGCCCTAGACATTGTTTTCGTCTTGTCTTTCAGAAAGAAACAGCTCAGAATGCAGGACCTACTTCCACATTTTTCAGCAATGAGCTTTGGGCTGTGAACCAGGAAAAGTGCAATGCCTACCCAGCTAGGGGCGGGGGGGAGGGGAGTGAGAGAAACCCTGCTCTGTTCTGTACATAATCTCAAACCAGCTCTCAACCAGTAAAATGAGGAATCTTGCTTGCCTTGCCTTCATACCTTCGTTCTGCCAGTACAGTATTCAATGCATGTAAAACGCCACAGAATACAGCATTTGTAAATTATTCAGGGTGGAGCAAAGGAGTTTATTTTACTATAGGGCCACGCAGGAGTGACCCTTTATGCCTCTTAAAACATACAAGATCGCAAGGGGCTCTGGCGCCCGAGCCTTTTAAATTTTAAAACAAAGTCATTCAGGAAAGCAGCAGCAGGCTGAATTCCCAGGGACAGGCCTGAACAGAGGCGGCTTGTGCAAAACGTGGCTGGCACAATCCGTATCCCCGCTAGCTCTGCAAAAGGGTTATCCTTTCTTTTGGTCGGGATCCCTCGATCTCCCCCTGTCTTGGGAGGCTGGCGACCCCTCGGCGGAGCCGGCGCTCCGTCTCCCTGCAGGGGCTGCAGCTGTCGGAGAAATCCCCCGCCCGCCTCGGCGCTCCTCCCCTGCTATTGTGCAACCGTCACGGGCTTTTTCCTCGAGGCTCCTGGGCCTTGTTTACAAATAACTCGCCGCCAGCAGCCCCGCGCCCCGGGAGCGCGGCCTAGCTAGACCCGGGTCGGCCCAGGAAAGCGGCACGGCAAACTAGCGACGGGGAGAGGGGCGGGGAGACAGGGAGAGAGAGAAGAGCCTCCCCGGTAGCTCCGGGGGCAAACTCCCCCTTCCCCACCATGCTTTGTACACGAAAGCAGCTTCCCCTTTCGAGCAACGAGGGGGAAAGAGAACCACCTCGCCGCCCTGCGTCGGGGCGCGCGCCAACACGCGTCTTTCTTGCGGGCGCCCTGCAGACCCGGGCAGAGCAAGGCCCACCGAAGGGGGCTTCCAGCATATGGCCTGGAGACTCAGCGACTTAGCTTCCCAACTTCCTCCCTAATCTTATTAAGGGGGGGGGGAGAGAGAGAGAGAAAATTACACGCCCACCCCGCCGCTACATTTATGATTGACGGCCTCGCCCCCCTTTTAAAAGCCTGGCTGGCCATGCTCGCTGGCGCCCCTGCGACGTCTCCTTTTCTTCCTCCCTCCACCCCGACCTATAGGGCGCCCGCGCCCCCTTTTGCAATGCCCGCGAGCAAATGCACAACGGACAGCTCTCGGCCAAGGCCCGTGTGCATCAAGATGATGAGGCTGATTATTATTCCTGCGCTGATGTTACCTCCGGGCGTGGTGGAGAACAGCGTCCCCCCGGGCGTGGTGCAATAGTCATGAGGTAGCTGCGAGGAGTCGTTGATGAGCACCGTCCGGGTGGGAATGGCGCGGCTCTGGCTGTGCTGGTGGCCGCCGCCGCCGCCGGAGGAGGACATCTCCCTTGCTTCTATTGTCCCGGGCTGCGGGGAGGAAGGGACGCGAAGGGGCTGCAAAGGGAAGCGGAGGAGGAGGAGGAGGAAGGGGGCGGCGGTGGAGCAAATGCACACACACACACACACGGAAGGAAAGCGGGAGGAGGAGGTGGTGGGGGCGGCGGCGCTGCTGCGCTTCCGCGGACGAGGCTCGCTCCGGCTGCGGGGCGCTTCTTGTCCACCGCCTCCACCGCCACCTTCTCCCTCGGCCTCCGCCAGCAGCAGGAAACGAGGGGGCCGCCAGGGGAGGCGGGGACACGCGGCGGCGGCGGAGGAGGAGTGGCCGGGTGGGAGGGCCGCGCTGGCTGCTTCAGGCAGGAGCGGCGTGTTAGCGGACGGAGCGGTTGCTTGGGCGTGCAAAAAAGCCTTAGCGGGCTTTCCTCCCGTGTAAACACAACGCCTGGCGTCGGAGCGAGAGGGCCGGGCTCCGCTCGGGCTGTTTTCTTCGCCTCCCAGGCCGCGCCGGGGGCAGGAAGGCGAAGTTGGCCTCGTGCTCTGGAGCCACGGGCAAGCCCTGCTGGAACGAGGATCTGCGATTGCTTCTGTTATATTTTCCCCTTTTTTGTTTTGTGATGGCTCTGTACTCCAACCTGTTGTTGATCGTATCTTTGCTCTCCGTGAATGTGTCAAATGCTTCTGTAACTGAAAATCAATAAACCAAAAAAGAAAACCGAAGATCTCGTTTACATTTTTTGATACTGCGCACAACTGCTGGATGAATTCAGGCATAGGAGCAAAGTCCTAGGGGCTGAGGGCCCTTCAGAGCCCTCCCCCCAAATATTTGAGGGGGTCGAGTCGCCCCCCAAAAGTTGCTGGGCATTGCCATTCAAATGGTGTGCATATGCCACATCTTCTGCGTGATTATGTAGGGTGGGGCTTACCTAGCCCCCCCCCCCAATTGTACTCAAGTTGGCACCTCTGAATGCTGGCATCCTTTGGTGGCTCAGTTTTGCACATATTGTAAACAACAGCCAGCTCCTGTGTGTCTGTCATATTTGTGTTTACTTGAGAACAGCAATTTAGGATTGTAGTCAGCCATGTTTTCTCTCAGAACAGACCCACTGAGATTAATTTCTTTAGCAAGGTTCATTAATTTCAGTGTGTCTGCTCTTGTGCGCGGGTCTTGGGCAGAAAGTCCCATTGAGCAAAGTGGGGATTTACTCAAAAGTAAGAAGTAGTCTTGGGCTCTATTGAATAACATCAGATTTTGAAAAGATCCTTAATAGAGCATGAATGCAGGCTGGTTTGTTTATTTTTCTCTATTACGTAATTCTTCATCACCACAGGTAAAAAAGAATGTTTCTTTTGGCACACATGGCAACATACTTAATCACAAGGTGGAAAGTCAAATGTACCGGATAAACTTTATGCTCTTGACCTTGAACAAGGCAGTTCTAGAAATCTTATTTTGCTGGAGAGTAATAGAAATAAACCTGTATATCCTGTGTCACACCTGGACTCATTGGTGAGTTTAAGTGTACAGTGGTACCTCTGGTTAAGAACTAATTCATTCTGGAGGTCCGTTCTTAACCTGAAACTGTTCTTAACCTGAGCTACCACTCTAGCTAATGGGTCCTCATGCTGCTGCCACACGATTTCTGTTCTCATCCTGAAGCAAAGTTCTTAACCCGAGGTACTATTTCTGGGTTTGTGGAGTCTGTAACCTGAAGTGTCTGTAACCTGAAGCGTCTGTAAACCGAGGTACCACTGTACCTATGCATAGGATTAGCCTCTAACGGAGCACAGAAATCTGCAAATCTGCTTCCACTAACAGTGCCTCAGTCTTATCTGGAATGAGCTCTCATCCAGTCCCAAGGTCCTGAGAAGTAGAGCTGTGTGTCATCAGCATATTGCTGACAACTTACTCCAAAACTCTAAAGGTGACATGATTTCTAGCTCCTGCTACCTCCAAGGAAACAAAGCAGCTTTTTGTAGCATGAAAAATCGCTGAAGGGAAAACAGAATTGCCAACAAAATCAAAGTTTTCTACCAGAAAACAATTTAACCGTTCCCACGTTCCTTTCCCACAAGAGGACCTTGCAATGTAACCTTGCAATGACTTGTCAAGTATTTTCGACACTTGAAGCAGAACTTTTTATTTTACTGTTGTTGTTTTGTGACATTAAGAACACAAAAAGAGCCATTCTAGATAAGAGCCAAAGGCCCACGTAGCCCAGCATCCTGTTCTCACAGTGGCCAACTGGATGCCTGCAAGCAGGATCTGAGTGCAACAGCACTCTCCCCCCCCCCCCCGTGCCATTTCCCAGCAAGTGTTATTCAGAAACAAAGAGAGACAATGAAGGTAGAACATAAGCATCATAGTAGGTTTTAAAATTATTATTATTATTTATTATATTTCTACAATGCCCTTCAGGGCAGATTACAGTATAAACACAAAATAATACATAACGTAGTAAACTAACCCACACCCAGTTCAAAAGGTCACCCAATTGTTTAATTAGTCAAAGGCCAGGGAGAAGAGGAATGTTTACGCCTGGTGCCTACAGTATGAAGGCACTAGGCGAGTCTCCCTGGGGAGAGAATTCCACAACTGGGGAGCCACCACAGAAGAGGCCTGTTCTTGTTTTGCTGCCCTCTGGGCCTCTTGTGGAGAAGGCACATGAAGAAGGGCCTCAGATGATGATCCCAGGGTCTGGGTGAAGAGGCCGCCCTTGAGGTACTGCAGTCCAGAGCCGTTTTCTTTATAACTCTCCTATAAACTGCATTTACTTTCCTTCCAGTAGCACCTTAAAGACCAACTAAGTTAGTTCTAGGTATGAGCTTTCGTGTGCATGCACACTTCTTCAGATACACGTATATGTATCTGAAGATACACGTATGTGTATCTGAAGAAGTGTGCATGCACACGAAAGCTCATACCTAGAACTAACTTAGTTGGTCTTTAAGATGCTACTGGAAGGAATTTTTTTATTTTGTTTTGACTATGGCAGACCAACACGGCTACCCATCTGTAACTGCATTTACTTTGCTTTTGTAACCCACCCTGAGACCTGATGGCGAAGGGTGGGCTGGGCTATAAACACGAATAGTAAAACAAACCAACATGCAAGGTGGGCTACTGAGTTTCAGTTACAGATAGGTAGCCGTGTTGGTCTGCCATGGTCAAAACAAAATAAAATAAAAAAATTCCTTCCAGTAGCACCTTAAAGACCAACTGAGTTAGTTCTAGGTATGAGCTTTCGTGTGCATGCACACTTCTTCAGATACACTGAAACAGAAGTCACCGGACCTTTCTATATAGTGAGAAGGTGGGGAGGGGTATTACTCAGAAGGGTGGTGGGAATGGGTGATTGGCAGATAGCTGCGATGAGCAGCTCATCGCAGCTATCTGCCAATCACCCATTCCCACCACCCTTCTGAGTAATACCCCTCCCCACCTTCTCACTATATAGAAAGGTCCGGTGACTTCTGTTTCAGTGTATCTGAAGAAGTGTGCATGCACACGAAAGCTCATACCTAGAACTAACTCAGTTGGTCTTTAAGGTGCTACTGGAAGGAATTTTTTTATTTTATTTTGTTTTGGCTACTGAGTTTGTTCCTCACGCACACTAAACCCCCTAACGCGCAAAGGAGTAGCATTCAAGCTCTTTCTCTGATCGGATAGCTTTCAAACCGGAGGACTGAATCAAAATGCGACCACGGTATTCCGCGGTGGCAGTCTAAAGTTGGCCGGTCGCTCCCGGCACTAGGCTGCGCGGGGTCCCTTCCTTGCAACAGGGGAGGGCGCTCTCTCGCGGGGAGGGAATTGGGTGCCTGCTCCCTTTTCCCTTGCAGGCTCGCAGGCCTCCTTGCATCGGCTCCTGCACCGATTGGCTCTCCTTTGCTCTGCCGCCGCTTCCCCCTCCGGCTCCCTTGTGTTGGATTTCCTCCATCCCTCCTGGAAGGGGAGAGGCAGCTGTTGCTGCTCTTCACCATGGTCTGCTCCGCAGGTGCGTGGAGCTGCAGCGGCGGCGTGCAAAGGACCAGCTCGCCTTAGCTTTCCGGTAAGAGGCGCATCTGCCAGCCAGCAAAGCGGAGCTTGGAGCGGCGGCGAGGGCGAGCGAGCGCAGGAGGCTCCGCGGCTCGTGGGGAAGGAACCGAGCGCGGCGCACAGCTCCCACTTCCGGCTGCCATTCAGCTGCAGAGCGGAGGACGCGAAAGAGAGGGTCCCTGGTGCGACCCTGAACCACCGCTCCCATCGTCCCTGGCCCTCCGCCGCGGCAGGGTGGGCTGATGGGAGTTGTAGTCCAAGGCCTCATTTCCTTTAACAGGCCTTGAGTGGAAACCCCTATTAAACACAACATGGGTGTGGTGTGGGATGCCTTTTCTGTCTCTCTGTTTTGCAGCTGCCTCTGCTGTTCTTAGAATGAAGGGATATCTTTCCCCCGCCCAAGGAAATGAAGGGTTTTAAACCAAAAAAACTGGTGGAGGGAATCTTCTCATGGAACAAGATCGAGGTTCTGTTTTGCCTGTTGTCTCCAGTTTCAAGTTAGATTTATAGCTTGTTCCCTAGGCAGTGGCTCCAAAATGCCTTCTCGGTGAAGGCTCGACTGCAGCCACGATGCTATCTCTTTA
Source organism: Podarcis erhardii (assembly GCF_964252035.2). Lineage (NCBI taxonomy): Eukaryota > Metazoa > Chordata > Lepidosauria > Squamata > Lacertidae > Podarcis > Podarcis erhardii. Next base: position 31,742,917 of record NC_138509.1, read on the forward strand.
AAACACATTAATTTCCCCCAAAGAATCTTGGGAACTGTAGTTTCTTTGACAGATAGGTAGCCGTGTTGGTCTGCCATAGTCAAAGTGTTGGTTTGTCATAGTCATTGACAAAGCCATTTTTCACCTTTTCACCCCTTGCTTTTTCCTGTAAGACCTATTGCAGTCGTTAAGAGTCGTCAACAGGCTCATCACAGCTATCTGCCAATCACCCATTCCCACCACCCTTCTGAGTAATACCCCTCCCCACCTTCTCACTATATAGAAGGGTCTGGTGACTTCTGTTTCAGTGTATCTGAAGAAGTGTGCATGCACACGAAAGCTCATACCTAGAACTAACTTAGTTGGTCTTTAAGGTGCTACTGGAAGGAATTTTTTTATTTTGTAGTTTCTTTGGTTTGGTTTGGTTTTCTTGCCCATTCATTTTTATTGATCCCCTCCCCTCCCATTTTAAACAAATGGAGCAAATTTAATGGAACTGTAGTCTCTCTCTCTCTCTCTCTCTCTCTGTGTGTGTGTGTGTGTGTGTGTTTTAAAGGCTTCTGGGAATTGTAGCTCTGTGAGGGGCAAACTACCCCGCATTTGGGTTGTGTGTGGAAAAGGATGTGCTTTCAATGCGTGATGTGCACACAGCCTTAGCTGGGTCGCCTCAACCTGACACATCCTGAGAAGGTCAGTTCTGTTTGGTTGTTGCAGTGCTTTTTTTCTGGGGGGACACAGGGGGACGCATACCCCTAAACATGTTGCGAATCTTTGTACTTTTGTCCATTTACTGTATTTATTTTTCCTGCTTTGAACTATAAAATGGTGATTTTCTTGAGTCAAAATGAGAGTACCCCTAAACATTTTTTAAGAAAAACAACAACATTGGGTTGTTGACTTGTGAAAGTAACATTTTGGGGAAATTGCCTGTTTTGTGTGTTGGTGTGCAGAGCCTGTACTCAACAATCCTCACATAATTGTGGAGGGCAGTGTTATACCAGACTGGAAAATATTTAGTGGGGTGGGGAATGATTAAAAACAGCTACAAGCCTAGTGGTGGAGCGAGAGAGTAAAAGGCAGAAGTCCTTGCCCAGAATCCAGGCTAAGTGTGAGAGAAATGTGACCTTGGAACATGAGAAGGGCAGGTTGCAAAGTACTGTATGTTAGGGCTGGGCGATACAGTATCTGGTTTTCAATATCATGATATATCACCAGCTAAACATCACGATATACCGATGTAGCACAATATCTGAAAGAAGATGGAGCTACGTAAAGGCGAACATGGTAATGTCCTGGCATCTGCTACTAAGTGGCAGGTCTAAATCGCCACACACTGATGAAATCATCAACAGGCGAGCCAAAATGCATCCAAACAGGACTTTGGTTGGGGGCTTGGATACCAAATGGTGGTATTCAGGTCCAGGATAATTCAAAATACAGTGATGAGTCACAGTGAATGCAACTAATCAGGGAAAAAGTTGAACAACAGCAAAATCTAAGTTTGATGCATATAATTATAGGAAAATTAATGATAGCATGCTTCAACTGAAGATTTCTGGAGAATATATTAATGTTCTATGCAGTTTTAGGGGCAAATTTAAAATTTACAAAAGTAGTAGATTTAGCAAAAAATAATAATTAAAATGGCAGTAAAGTCATTACAGGGGGAGAGAAAGACTTCTCCCGTGCACACACAGGTAGAAGGGGAGATGGGAGTAAAGAAAAAGAGTTAAATAACTGGGCAACTTTTTTGTTCTTACTCTGAAGAAAACAACCTCAGTTTCTTCTTTCATGGGGGTAAGGAAGGGCTGCAGAATGAAAAGAAACAGAGGAAGCACTGGCTGGCTACATAGTTTTCTCAAAATCGCGATGTTTGCCAGATAACATTTTCTGAAACCGTTACCGTGCTTTGGACTTCATAACTGATTTAGAATGATATATTGAAAAATTGCCCTATATGTAGTCATCTTCAACCATAGAAATCATATAGGCTACTATATGTAGTCATCATCAATCATAGAAAAATAATGCAGCACTCACAAATTGTAAGCTTTTTCAAATGTTGTGGATAACTTTAAAAGGCTGCTGTCCTAGGCATGCTTGATTCGAATTAGGTTCCCTTTGAAATCAACAAGATTTAGCTACTATGCCAGTATGTAGAAGCTTGTGGCATACATGCTGATTGAATGCAAACAATTCCGGGCTGCAGTGCGTTGAGCTTGTGTGTTCTCCGCTCCAACACAGTTGTGGTTGGCAGATGGAGGCTGTGTTATACTCCTAGCTTTGTACTCTGAGATTTGTTCAAGGCATAGATAACCCCCAGTCCCAGACAGGTTTAGTATTACTTGTTTGGCAGTGTCCCTCAGCTCAGCAGATTGGTTTTCCACCACTGGTCCAGCATTTTAATTTTGCTATTCTGTCAACTAAATATAGGACCAAGCTGCTGGGCTGCTTCTGCGGTGGCTAGAAAAACCTCTCAGTATTTCTTTGCATGCATTTTTATTAACTTAAAACTCCAGCAGAATACGCTAACAATTGTAGACTGGAATATGCTGAGCATTGGGCAGTAAACATTGGACCAGACCACATAGACGGGCCAGAGTCTGACCAGCATGTAAGTAATCAGATTGCTCCAGAAATTGCTGGTAATACATGTGTAATTTATTACCCGGACAGCTAATAGTGACTATATTCCTATTAGACTGAGAAAGGGCCTTCTCAACAGTGGCCCCTCCATTGTAGAACACCCACCCTAAAGAGGCCTGCCTGGTGCCTGTTTTAATGTCTCTTGAGTGCCTTTTTAGTCTTCCAATTTAATAATGTCTGTGGAAATAATAATGGGCAATATGCAACTTGGAGTTGGCCCATTGATAACAGTGGAAAAGTTGCTTTGCTTTGAGTATGTCTAAAGTTAGTCCTTTCCTAGGTCAATTGCCTCTGTAGCCTTGAATATTTTCTGATTTGGGTTCTGTCTTTAATGCCAAACTGCATGGGACCTTCTTCTAACTTTTCATATGGAAAGGGAGGTATTTCTCCTCTCTTCCTTATTTCAGCTTATGTCATTTTAGATTCACCCACTGGGATTCACACAAATAGTTTTATATCATTCAAAGGTGGGGAACCAGATGCAAGCCTATTGATTTCAGTTGGATTTCCTTTCCATATGTATGCTTCAGATTTCAGAAATACTTTTAGGGTAAACTTGTTTGTATCCCTGGCACTGAACAAATAATATCTGTAGTCTTATAGTTAAACCTGCTTTTTTGTTTGGGACTGATAGAGCCTTCCTTGTTATAAACTATCTAGTTTCTTTGATAGCTAGAAGTACATGAAAATAATTCACAAGTATTTGGTAGTATTTCACTCCCCCTCTTACTCAGATGTTCGATGGTGAGATAAACTGAAAGATGACAGAGATCCACATTTAATATGTTATTTACAAAAGAAAGGAAAATGACTCCCAGCTTTTCTGCAGGCTGCTGACGAAGAGTGGTAACTTCTACAAGCAGAGGCTTAGCCCTTTTATGTCCACGTGTATGTTTCCCACAGCATAAATTCACATCTACTGGCCAGCTTCTGCACTGCAAGATGTATTTGCCTCTTGAACTCATTGCATGACTCAGGCAACACCAGTTGCAAAGAACGAAAGGGGACTAAGGGACAATATTTTCTTAGAATTGTCCCAGTTACGTTGTCTCTTGGTAAAGATTCTTGGGGGTGGGGGCATCCTGGCAGTTGTGGTCAATGCTGAATTTTAGCTGCACGTTGGTTTTAGAATAAGTGCTATTTGTCTGTCTTTAAAAAATGTTTTGAAACCCTAATGAAGTACTAGTCCAATGGAATCTGTTGTTTGTTTGTTTTAGCAACTTCCAAAGTGTTTTCTTGGTGGGACGTGACTGCATGGAGAAAAAGATGGGAGAAGCAGTTGCCAGAGTAGCCAGAAAAGTGAATGAAACGGTTGAAAACAAAGCAGATTCGCTTGGTAAGTGAAATAAATATTTCAGAGGAAAGCCAAAGTAATCCACTTATCAGTTGCTCATCAGTCCCAGTTCTCTAGGTGACATAGAAAATAAAATGAATTCAAATCCACAGTTCCTCTAAAACTAGAATTTGACAGAGCAGGAAGTGAAACATGTATAAAAACAAGACAATTGTTTCAAAGCAGTGAGAATCACAGCAACAACAAGTTAATACACCCTAGTGCTACTCTAAGCTGTTTAAAACTATGTAAACAGCGAATATAAAAACAAACAGAATTTCTTCATTATATAAAGCACAATAAACTACAAAATAGACCTCTTTAGTATCAAAGTAAAACATGTAACAATCAGCCTCAAAAATATATGGAAAAGTCATAGTAGCCATAGTAAACAACTAAACAAAATATACCAGGAAGCAAAATATTACAAATGAACATCACCTAAAAAGTATATAGGCCATTTTTAAAATAACATGATTGACAATTTTTTTGGGGGGGTGGGGAATCCACTTCACAACCACAATACTTGAATCAATCAAATCATTAAATGAATAGTCTGCTTGACAATGAGAGGTGGTGGACTCTCCTTCTTTGGAGGTTTTAAGCAGAGGTTGGAGGGCCATCTGTCATCTATGATCAAGTTGAGATTCCTGCATTGCAGGGAGTTGGACTAGATGACCCTGGGGTCCCTTCCAACTCTACAATTCTTTGATTCTATAAGGCAGTTAAATTCCCAGTCCTCTGTACAGCAATATACACAACTTGATCTAGCTACAGCTAAGAATGTTCAGTTTCATTCAAGCTCACCATTACATGGTCAACACACATCCATCAGATGCATTGATACTCTAAACCAATATACACAAACTTTTTAGCACATATTACATTCTCCACTCTATCCAATTTGGGATGGCTCAACCTTAGAAGATGAGAGTGTAACCCTCTACTTGCAGCCCTGATTTCTCTTTTAAAAGTTGTGTTCCATTTTTTATTCTATTGACCTTTGAATAATGATTCAAGTAGTGCTCGAAGAAGAAGAAGAAGAAGAAGAAGAAGAAGAAGAAGAATAGTAGTAGTAGTAGTAGTAGTTTGGATTTGATATCCCGCCTTTCACTCCCTTTAAGGAGTCTCAAAGCGGCTAACAATCTCCTTTCCCTTCCTCCCCCACAACAAACACTCTGTGAGGTGAGTGGGGCTGAGAGACTTCAGAGAAGTGTGATTCACCCAGCAGCTGCATGTGGAGGAGCGGAGATGCAAACCCGGTTCCCCAGATTACGAGACTACCGCTTTTAACCACTACACCACACTGGAGGAGGAGGAGAAGGTGAAGAAACACAACTCTTGGTCTGATGTTTGGATCAATCACTGTTACAATTCCTATGGTGCTCTGGCTATAAAATATACTTTATCATGTTTCTCCCCTCTTACAATACCTTGTGAGGTTGGTCATTATTACAGGGAGGCTGTGATTGACAAATTCTCAGAATTCCACTGGCAAATGCTGAAATGACAAAGGAATTTAAGAAGATAGGAAGTAAAAATAAATCCATCAATTCATTTTCCAGTTATAGGATAGAAATGTAATGGCTAATCTCATCTTTACCGCTCTGCATAAGTTTCCAAGTCTGATATAAGTTACTAAGCCACCTTTTCACTAGTTCACTTGCACATTTGTTAGCTTAAAAGAGGGTAGGGGAGTGAAGAGCTTTTGCTTAGCTTCCTTTTCCAGGCCTCCTAGGGATGGGTATTTTACTCATTGGGTGTGACCTTTTCAAGTCTGTGCACAACCTTCTCTTGGAACAATATAGTAACAAATACAGTGGTACCTCAGGTTACATATGCTTCAGGTTACAGACTCCGTTAACCTAGAAATAGTACCTCGGGTTAAGAACTTTGCTACAGGATGAGAACAGAGATCATGCTCTGGTGGCGCGGTGGCAGTGGGAGGCCCCATTAGCTAAAGTGGTGATTCAGGTTAAGAACAGTTTCAGGTTAAGAACAGACCTCTGGAACGCGTTAAGTACTTAACCCGAGGTACCACTGTATATATTAAACATGCAGGCTGGGTATTAATTGCATTTGTTAAATCATGTTACTAAGGGATGTAGGTGGTGCTGTGGGTTAAACCACAGAGCCTATGGCTTGCCGATCAGAAGGTCGGCGGTTCGAATCCCCACGACAGGGTGAGCTCCCGTTGGTCAGCCCCTGCTCCTGCCAACCTTGCAGCTCGAAGGCACGAAATGCAAGTAGATAAATAGGTACTGCACCGGCGGGAAGGTAAATGGCGTTTCCATGTGCTGCTCTGGTTCGCCAGAAGTGGCTTAGTCATGCTGGCCACATGACCTGGAAGCTGTACATCGGCTCCCTCGGCCAGTAAAGTGAAATGAGCACCGCAACCTCAGAGTCATCCGCGACTGGATCTAACAGTCAGGGGTCCCTTTACCTTTACCTTTAAGGGATATAATGGAGGATGAGACCAACTCTTGCAAATAATTATTTGTTACACCTGTAATCTTATCCAAGGAACTGATTTGCTTAGCACCAGCAATGCTTTTGCATCAGTTGAGCCCAGATCATTAACTGGGCCTCATGAGATCAACACTCATAGTTATATCTATGATGTTGTGGTTTATGAACTCTTTATTCACTCTGGCTGGACATCCAGCAGGTGGAGTTGTTGCACTGCTAACCAAGAAGCAACTCTCTCAGCCCACTGATTTTTCAGCTCTGGGGACAGTGAAAAAATGGAAGTACGAGTCACACCATCTCTTTTTTGTGGGCATCTTCTGATGGCACATTCACTAGGTCACTTGGCAAAAACTTAGCAGCTCCTTTGGATTTTCATTAATTTGCAAACATTGGTTTTAAAGAACCAAACAAACTTCAAGCAGTGTACAGTCATACCTCTGGTTACAGACGCTTCAGGTTACGCGATTTCGGGTTGCGCACCGCGCCAAACCCGGAAGTAACGGAACGGGTTACTTCCAGGTTTTGGCACTTGCGCATGCGCAGAAGCGCTGAATCGCGCTTTGCGCATGCGCAAAAGTGCCGAATCATAACCCGTACGTACGCAGACATACAGGTCGCAGGTTGCACACGTGCCTCCCGCACAGATCATGTTCGCAACACAAGCGTCCATTTACGTTCACTCGTTGGAGTGATGGTCAGTCTAAGAGAGCCAGTGTGGTGTAGTGGTTAAGAGCTGTAGACTCGTAATCTGGTGAACCGGGTTCGCGTCCCCGCTCCTCCACATGCAGCTGCTGGGTGACCTTGGGCCAGTCACATTTCTCTGAAGTCTCTCAGCCCCACTCACCTCACAGAGTGTTTGTTGTGGGGGAGGAAGGGAAAGGAGGATGTGAGCCGCTTTGAGACTCCTTTGGGTAGTGATAAAGTGGGATATCAAATCCAAACTCTTCTTCTTCTTCTTCTAAGGTGGTGAGTCAGTCAGCTTTTTGCCATAGCTGCTCCCCTTCCAAAATGAAACCTCACGGTTACTTTTAATTTCTGGCAAATGTTTTCAGATAAAGGGCCCCTCAGGTAGTTCACTGAGCTGAGAGGTACCTGGTGCAAAGAAGGTGGGGAAACACACAGATCAATCAGCCAATCAAGTGTTTACTATTATCAACTCAAGCATGAAAGAAAGTACAAAATATTTAAAAAATACAAAATCACAGCCTCTAAAGAAAAAGGCGGAAAGTTGGAAGCTAACAACATTAGCAGGTCAACATTCAATAATTCTACCACCTGTTCAGAAAGGGATTTATTAGTTCCCTCAAGGAAGATCTTCAAAATGGTCAGCACCTGTTCTTGATGTTAACTTTAGCAAATCTGCCATCTATAATCCTGGAAGGTGAAATGTTAAAACGTGCCAACAAAACTGCACTTGAGTCTTGTTAGAAAATAGCAATATGGCAGGTAAGGAAAGCATTTGGAATATTATTGCTAGTGGCACTCAAAGAGGCATCAAGACGTCCTTGCAGATGCTGACTCACTGGTGTCAGTCCCCGTAGCAGGCAATTTGAATTTGATACGGTCTCTTGCTTGTCATTAATACTAATTTAATTGATGGACATTGTACATATGGTTATAGGAGTAGTGAATGGTTTTACAAGAAAGCGAAAAAGATAGAAGCACCCATGCCTGCAGCTCCTTGTTATGACAATTTGGATCTGTGCTATAAAGTCATTATAGATTTAATTTAAAACGTAATGTAGTATTGATTCACACTCTTGACTATATAAAATAATGCAGTGGAGTAGAAAAACTGTTGTTGAGAATGAAGCTGATATGTGGGAAAACATTTTTATATTTAAAATGCGACCTTTTTCGTTTAGTGAAATCCTGTGGGCTTGTGCTTAAAGGAATATCTCTTGAAGGGTTAAAGGAAGAATATGTGAAGAATTAAATACACACAGGAATGACACGTGTAATTGAAAAGGCCTGACCTAGCTTTCAGTAGAATCATTGGAAAGTTTTCTTTATGTTATTTAATTTACTAAATAATTTTATACCTCATTCTTCAAGAACAAGAAGCCTCCCAAGGTGGCTTCCAAAAATTACAAGCAAGAACTGTAATTTTAAATACAATTAAAATCCACAAAAAAGCTGTATTAACAATAAACAACCAAAGGACATGGCAAAGAAGAGGCCAAGTTGATTTTGAGGTGTTAAAATGTCTTACATATTTAAGTTTTTGTGTGTATGTGTGTGTATGACATTAACACTTACTTCTGAGCAATATGCTTAGAATTTAACATCCAATGGCATATGTTTAGGGTTCCAACAAAGGATATGCTCAGTACCTGCAAGAAAAAAAACCAATAAGAAAAAATGGAATCGATTATGGGTTTTTTGTTTTATAAAGCAGAAGTACAACACGAGCAAATGGGAACGAAGTTGTATCTTTAGTCAAAGTTTCAGCTCCATCTTGAATTGAAACCCACTCTATGCTAAGGCTCATTAATGAGAAAACGTTGATACGATCTGGCTTCTGTCAGGGAACTTTGCAAGGCACCTCCCAATGTGATTAAAATGTTAATTACTGAAAGTATTGATGCATGCAGGCCCAAAAATACAGCAAAAAGCAATATAAGTATTAGGCATTTCTTGAAGTGAATAAATTGCATCTCCGTGAGTGATCTAAATAACTATTCACAACTCTTCATTGAGTAGGAAATGCTTTCTCATTGGTATATTGTAGTCAGTTTCTTACTGGACATTTTGGGTCTTTTGGTTGTTGAGCCAAATGACCGACACAATAAAATTAGGTTCTAGTCCGATCTACACATTGTTCAATGATTTTTGGTCTGCATGTTGCTGCTAAGGCAGATCGCACCTAAGCCTTGCGACATGATTCAAGATGGATGTTGAGGTGCTCTGCCAGTGGGAAAGACACTGGTTATGACACCAGTTCATAGAGAGAGGTATGACCATAAAGCACAGGTGGAGAACCAATGGCACTGCAGCTGTTGTTGGGTTCCAACGCCCATCAGCCCCAACCAATGCAAACAATGGCGAGGGATGATGGGAGTTGTGGTCCAACAACAACATATGGAAGGCCACAGCTGCCCCACCTGTGTCATAAGGAATTTATCCACAAAGTATTTCCACAGGGCAGCCTTTCCCAACCTGGTGCTCCCCAAGTCTTTTGAGTTACAGCTCCTGTCATCCCTCCATGCTGGCTGTAGCTGGCTGGAATTGGAATCCAAAACATCTAGAGGGGAAGGTGGTCATAAAGGATGGGAAAAATCCCCACTGGAAACAAAGGTAGCTTTCTGCAGTATTGGGGCAGAGCTGGTTGGGTATGGAAGCCTGATGCACTCCTTGGAAGGAGGGATATGTCTGGCTTGCACAATCAAGCCTTATCCAATCAAGCTGAGGATGGTTCTCATGGGGCACTTTCCTCCCAACACAGATAGTGTGTGTGTGTGTGTGTGTGTGTGTGTGAGAGAGAGAGAGAGAGAGAGAGAGATAATAGCTTCACATGTGAAAAATTACACACACGGGTGGATTTAGCTGCAATTATCCTTGTAGGAGCCACTGGGGTGTACAGCAGTAAGACAGGGATATTCATGAAATGAAGATTTAATGAAACGCAAAAACCTTCCGGTTGTAAGAGTAACTGCCCTGCAGCGATAATCCCACAAGGGAGATGGGAAAACTAGTCTTCTGCCTACAGTACATAAGATCATCCTGGGCAAAGCATTGGCAATCTATGGGGCTAACTGCTGCAGTTTCTTTGAGCACTCTCAAAGGTTCTGAGATTGCGCAGCATTGATCTGTGTCATAAATAATGCATGTACCAAAGCTTTGTTTGACGGGGGGAAAGTACGGGTGAGCCTAAATGAATGAGCCTAATTGGATGTGTGTAATGAGCATTACTATCTTGTGAACAGCTTTATTATTTTATGGTTTATTGCAGAGGTTTCCAACCTTTTTGAGTCTACAGCTCCCTTGAGCAACTACAATCATACCTCGGGTTACAGATGCTTCAGGTTGTGCATTTTCGGGTTGCGCACCACGCCGAACCCAGAAGTACCAGAATGGGTTACTTCCAGGTTTTGGTGCTCGCGCATGCACAGAAGCACTAAATCACGCCTTGCACATGCGAAGAAACGCCGAATTGCGACCCATGTGTGCACAGACACGGCGCTGCGGGTTGCGAACGTGCCTCCCGCACGGATCACATTCCCAACCCGAGCGTCCACTGGACATTCTTTCTGTGACACCCCTCACCCCTTTTTGAACACCCTCCCTTGTGGAGTGTTCCTTCAGCCTCCTCTCTTCTCCCCTTGGGAGTCCTCTGGGCAGCTGCTGCCGCTGCCCCTAGTCTCTGTGCTCCCCACCCACAAAGAGAGGTGCCTCCTCACACTGCCACACATGGGCATGGGAAGCACTCCTGGCCAGCCCCAGAGGCACCATTCTCCTGGGGAGCTTGTAGCCAAGGCTGCTGCAACAAACAGCTGTGCAAGCCTTTGGGAGGCAGAGATGCAAGAGGGCATCCAAGGAGGGAGGGAAGGAAAGAAGGACAGAGGCCAGTGTTGCTCTGGGCACCCCTGACCATCATTCAAGGCACCCCAGGGTGCCACGGCACACTGGTTGAAAACCTCTGGTTTATTGGATTTTATGTTGTAATAATAATCTGCAGTTGGTCAAAGGCTTTTGTAACCTGTGAGGATGGTTGCTGGTTTTCCCTTTGCCCTGTGTTCTCCTCTCACCCAAAACAGCCATTGAGTTGTGTCCATAGGAACGTAGGAAGCTGCCTGATGCTGGGTCAGGTCACCAGTCTGTCTGGCTCATTACTATCTATACTGTACCTGGGGCAGCCCACGTGGGGCCCTCTGCTTTACAGTTCCCATCATCATTGACCATACAGGCTGAGGCGGATGCAGTTGTAGTCCAAAAACATCTGGAGGGCACCAGGTTGGCTAACTGGCACCTGATCTCCAGGGTTTCAGGCCAGGGACATTCCCGGCGCTGCTTGGAGGTACTGAGGATCAAACCTGGGACCTTCTGCATGCAAACCATATGCTTTGCCACTGAGTTACAACTCTGGGCAATCCCCCCCCCCAAAAGCTTAAGAGCTCTGGGCAATCTCCTCCCATTTCCTTAATTTCGAGTCCCCCAAAATAGGGGTCGTCTTATATACGGGGGCGTGTTATACACGGAAAAATATGGTATTTGCATATAGTTCCCATTGAAATTTAAGTGCCCTGAGGTCCCCATTAAATCACTAACTTAAGTCTGGACCTAACTGATTGACCTCACACTGCTTCCTGAGCTGGAGTCGCATAACCAAAAACAACAGCCCAACCAAATAAGTGCCCAGGTATAATTCAGCTGAAGGCTTTGAGAGAGGAGCAAGACATCCAGCAAGCAAGCTGTTTGTTGGCAAGAGAGAAGCTGTGCAGTGAGATGGTGATAAAATGTTTGGATATGAATCACTGGGAAATGCAGGACTGAAGGTGGTCACTATTTTGCAAAATGAGAATCTGACCCGTTTTTGATGTGGAGGCTGCAGAGGGAAGTTGCACCGAGCCAGAGAGGAAGAGAGTACGTTCCATGGACCAGGGGGCTTGGAGGATGAGTGTTGTGGCTCATCATCCTGTTTTGATTTCCAGTGGATCTGCACTACAGTAATTGGTTGCAGATAAAGCAAGTTGGATACGAAGGTGATTCCAGAAGAGTAATATAGCATCCTTCAGTACATTTCAACAGTAGCCTCCCAGCACAGCATCACAGCATTTTCTGGTGACTAATTCTAGGGTAGTCACTGTGTTCTTACAGCAAAGGCAAATAAGCGTCTTACTTATAAGCGTTAATGATAAACAGATTTGTTACCATGTAAGTTTTTGTGATCCAGGTGCTTTAAATGAAGTTGAGCTCTTCTAATCTGCAAAAGTTTATGCCCCACCATAAATTTATTATTCTTCAAGGTGTCACAGTGCTTTATAAGGCTGTCTCTGTGCTCGCTCAGTGAAGGAAGGAGATGATTAATCGGTGGCTAAGCAGCATGGATTTATGAATGCCTCTTCTGCAGCTTTGATGATTGTAGAGTAAAATGCCTTCATACTATTATTCCAAAATAGCAGCCTTTTGCTTCCTGGAATTTTAGTATGTCCAATTTTCATTTTGCATGAAAAAAAGAAAATCTTTCTGGGGCTGTTGTGTGTGTTCAGTATTTGGAAGAAGGTGCACAGGTGTCCTAAGATTTGCACGCACGCACGCACACACACACACACACATGCGAAACACCTCACCTTTATGTACATTATTTATTTATTTATTTTAAAAATTGGAATTAATAGCCTTGAGTTATAACTGCAGACCATAAGAACATATGACTGAATAGGGATTTTAATTATGTGATTAATTAAACTAAAGCAAAGCGATTTCTCACTTGAAATTAAGTCAAAGCAGATGTGCTTAAGCAGCCCTTGTTTGTCCCCATGCCAGCTTGTTGTGCTTTATTTTGATCAACGTGACATTCTGGCATCTGGAGTTCAGATCCAAGGTATTTCTGAAATGCAAATTTAGTTTAGAGAGAAACGCTAGAGGTGTTAGGCAGAGAAATCCAGTGCAGAAAAAAAAGACTTGCATGCTGACCAGTTTGCTATCATTCCTGCATTTTACAGTCGGGAAAAGAAGTCACTCGTAAGGCTTGAGGTCCAAACTCTAGCAGTTCATTTAATGCTATCTAATTCACTCTTAATGGGGCAAAAGTGTGTGATTTGTTTATGGAATGTCTCTGATGATCAAAATGGCTTTGCTCAGGTTTTTCTGTCCTCCGTCGCCCAGAGTGGCTGGGGAAACTCAGCCAGTTGGGCAGGGTATAAATAATAAATTATTATTATATAAATTATTATGTTAGGAATGTATTGTCATGGGTGTTGAGTGGGGACCAGACACAACTGACAATCTGGCGGAGGGTCCCAGTGAGGTTGGACCGACCATGCCAGAGCCTCGGGGGAATTCACGAACGGCCAATTAAAATGTGATGTGTTGGAACACAATACATTTTGCCTGGAAAACTGAACTCACTCTCTCGCCCTCCTTTCCTCCCCTTGGTGTTTCACTGTAGATCTGGCAGATTGCAAACTGATGACGTTCCCCATTGCCCTTTATAAAGTCATGAGGCACGTCTCGGAAGGAATCCATCTCATCACTCTGGCCAATAATGAGCTGAAGTCTGTGACCAGCAAATTTATCACCACCTTCAGCCAACTGAGAGGTAGGTGTTTATCTCTGAAGGAAACCATGGAATTGAAAAGGCAGTGGCATCTTGTTCCTTCTTCCAAATGTTAGCTTGTGTTTCAGACATCTCTTGTCATTTTTTTTAAAAATACTGGTACTTATTTTATTTATTGCTTCTCCTCCAAGAACCAAGGCAGTGTATAGCCATACATAAAGTTAAAAACCATTAATAATAATAATAAAAAATATCAAAATCAGTAAACCTGCACTGAAAATCAGCAGCAGCACTAGACTCTTAGGGCACCTTAGACACTCTCAAATGGTTTGTGAATAGGTGAGGCTGGCTAATCTAAAGGTCAGCAACAACAGAACTTTGGAGGGATAGCATTTTTGGACTTTTAACTACGGTAAGTTTTCTTGCTTCTGTGATGTTTCAGTCTTGGACCCAAGTGGAGATTTGCATCCCCACAGTTCTGTATACAATTCTACAATGCATGTTATCAGAGCACACATAAGCCTGCCCCATTGCACTTCACTCCGCCCTCCATTTTTCTTCTTATTAATTATTTATTGAATTTATATATTGCCCTATACCCGGAGGTCTCAGGACGGTTCATGGAACAAAATCAGAATATAAAACAACAATATATATAATCAAAATAAAAACAACAACCCAATTACCCCCCCCCTGACACAACCCACATTTAAAAGGGCATAGGATGACAATCAAATCAACCAAAGGCCTGGTTAAAAAGGAACGTTTTTGCCTGGCGTCTAAAGGTGTATAATGAAGGCACCAGACAAACTTCACTGGGGAGAGCATTCCACAGACAGGGAGCGACTGCAGAGAAGGCCCGTTCTCATGTTGCCACCCTCCAGTCCTCTCGAAGAGGAGGAACACGAAGAAGGGCCTCAGAAGATTATCTCAGGGTCCGGGCAGGTTCATATGGAAAGAGACAGTCCTTGAGGTATTGTGGTCCTGAGCCGTTCTGCCCTCTTCTGAGTCCAAAAGGACCCGCTCGTCCACCATCGCACATCAGTTGGGCATGCCTAAAAATGGTCGACCTCACAGGCACACTGCTTTCTGCCTTAACCATATTTCACTTCAGTTTTGGAGCATGATTAGTATACACCCACAAACAACAACATTGAAATAATTCCATGCCTTTTGTCTAAGTGAAAGCAGAAGTTAGCTTTAGGGGCAGGAAGGTAGAGTTAAGTGTGCTTTATATTGATGTACATTACCAGTTCTTTATAGCATCACAGAACTGAGCTCAGGGAAGCAATGCCTTGGGAGGGACTCTGGCTCAGCGGTAGAGCACATCCTTTGCCTGCAAAAGATCCCTGGTTCGGTCACCAGCTTATCAAGTATGGCTGGGAGAAACCCTTCCCTGAATTCCCAGAAAGCTGTTGCCCATCAAGAGTAGACAATAGTGAATTAGATGGAGTGATGATTCTCAAGGCAACTTCATACATTTCTTACTTGGGGGGCGGGTAGGGAGAATATTGATTTCTCAAACTTCTGTCTGCTCCTGACTTGGAAAGGTAGAAAAGGTAAAGGATTAATAGGGAGCACACAGCGGAACTGATATCATATGCTGTAACGTGGATAAACGATCGCCTGGTAAAATTAATTTCCTCTCCAAAGTTGCGGTTCCTAGGAACAAAATGAATTTTGCGATCTGATCAAGTTGCTGACAGGCGTTGAAAGAGTTTGAAGGGTATACGGAACACTGAAGCATTAATAGAGAAATCTTATTCCCATTCAGCGGGCTGTAATCCAACGGCCGTGTATAAATAAAATAAGCATTAGTGAAAAATGACGCATCTAGATGGCGAAAGTAATGAAACTTGAAGTCCTTGATGTAATTTAATAGGGACATGAAAAAGCAAACAACCCACACATGTTGATAAATGGACCCTAACAGACACAGGGTGATTGAATAGCTGAGTTAATGATAGCTAGAGGCTTGAAATCAGTGGGGAGGTAATATATTTTAGCAGTTGTAGCAAAAGCTTTGTAAGGTTGGGTGAAAATTAGTTGTGGGAAATGCTAATGTCCCTCTACCTGGTGTAACCTAAGTGGTGATGTTCATCACTTGTTACCTAAATGGTACCCACACTGCAGTCTGTGGAGTTGTCTTAGAGATGTTGAAAGTAATGCTTGATGGACTTCCGGTCGAGCCATGGACCCGATGCAAGCGGGACTTTCTCGGGAGAGAGAAAGTCCGGGTTCTCGAGGGTAAGAGGGGGTGCTACAGGGCGCGGTAGCCCCCCAAAACCCCTCTGGAGGGAAACCAGAGGGTCAGGAGCCCAGCGGAGCCATTTGCAGATCGCCAGGTCGTCAGGTAACTCCGTAACAGGAGCGAAGAGAATGGCGGGCAGAGAAAGCAGGCACCGGGGAAGCCATTGTCTCACCCTCGAGAACGCAGCCCCAGGCTTGCAGGGCGAGCGATCGATTCTCAAAAACAAAGAATCTAAGCCAAATTTGGATTTTGGAAATATAATTGGAGTATAAAAAAGGAAGGCTTTGGGGAAAGAAGGTGAAAAAAGAGGTCAGCTTTCATCTGAAATTGGAGAACGACGCAAGAATAAGAGCAGAGCGTGGAGAGGAGGTTGGTAACGCAGCAAGCGGCTAGAACTTCTCCCTCCTAAAAAACTTGCTAAAAGTGATATAAACTGTTGCTAAAAGTAACAAAGAGTTGTATAAGAAGGGAATAACTAAAGGAGGGAGCAGAGGGTAACTATTTTATGACTTTAAAAGGCCCTTGATATAACGAAGGGTCTGAAGGAAGTAAAAAGAAAGGATACTTCTCAGTACTTTCACTTAAAAAAAAAAAACCCCTGCGCAACAAAGTAGAACTTTTGTGCCTCCATTTTAACGGAAAGATAGAGTTACCCAGCTATAAGTAAAACATGGAAAGTTAATATTAGGCAGCATAAATCACTGTCTCACTATTTTTTACCCCTGCTTTCAAACAAATTTAACGGTTTAAACACAACGGGAAAGGATTGTGTTTGAAAGAAGGCTTTACCTTCGCAACTGGTTCCTTTTGTTCTTTTTTTTCCCATGTGTTTCTGTGGAATGAAATGAGAAAGAGCTGCCTAACAGGCTGTATGAAGGATACGATTATTATTTGGAGCTATGTGAACCAGGATTTGAACTAACAAACTACTCCCTGTTATTTTTTACTCGTCATCTTTATTTTTAATTTAATAGGGGAACAGTCTGGATTATTTAAAAACTACTTCGCTCTCTTCTCCCCTTTATTTGTTTTGATTAGCTGAGCTTAAATTTGACATTCTTAATTACGGATCCCTCAGCTACTTTTGAGTTTATTTTTGGATAGATCCTTCCGGGCATCTTCCCTTATTCCCTCTCTTTGGATATATTGGGTACCTTTGGATCCCCTTATCCCCTTGGATCCCTTTATCAACACCTTCAGTAACTTTGGCCATCTAACTGGATTATTTTTATTGGATTACTTTTATTGGATTA
Organism: Podarcis erhardii; assembly: GCF_964252035.2. NCBI lineage: Eukaryota > Metazoa > Chordata > Lepidosauria > Squamata > Lacertidae > Podarcis > Podarcis erhardii. The sequence continues at coordinate 31,760,067 of NC_138509.1, forward strand.
CAATATATAACTATTGGACTCTATTGGTTACAGCTAATATACAGATATTGGATTACAATAACTGGATTACAATAATTGGATTACAACAATTTGGGCAACATTATCATTGGGAGACTAATTTGTTCATAACAAATCGATATGGATTTAGCCTAAGTGGTGGCAAGAAGAAAGAAAGAAAAGCTTTGGTGTAGGATTGGCCTCTTTAAAGTTGAAATTTATAGGTTAATAGGTGTTCCTCCATACAAGTTGAAACTATATTGGGAAAATTTATTTAGAAAAAAATTGTTTATATAAATTAATTGATATATAAATTTAAGTGTATGAGAATTTAGGAGGAGGATCTCTTTATATATTGTTCCTATTTTATACATCATTTGAGGGAAAATATTTTATTGATTGCATATTTGGATTGAGCATTTCACTATTGTAGACTGTATATTAAGTATTTGGATTTTGATTATAATGTCTCATACACAAAAGAAAGGAGGTGATGGGGGAACACCGGCAGAGAGGAGAGGTTCAAAACAAGAGTCAGATCTTAAAGGAGAAATCATGAAAATGTTTGCAGAGGTTAATTCTAACATCAAGCAGAGCGAGAAGAATATAGAAGCGAAATTGGAACAAATGGATAAGCGAATGGGCCAAATGGACAAAAAAATTGATGTTACAGTTAATGAGCTAAAAGGGCAACTGAAGGACGTGAATAAGAGGACACAGAACTTGGAAGAGGGAATGAAAAAGACAAGAGTGGAAATGAGGGAGATGAGGAAGGAAGAAGAGAGAATATGGGCGGGGATGTCAGAAATCAACAAAACTCAAGAGGATATCTGGGATGCGATTTCCATGAATGAACTCAGGCAGAGAGAAGTGAATCTAAGATTGAGACTTGTCCCAGAGCTGCAAGGAGAAAATATTAAAGAGAAATTAATAAAAGAAATTGCACAATGGATGGAGATCGATATAGAAGAGGTGACAAAATCTGTGCAAAGTGCATTTCGATTGAAGACAAGATCAGCTAAGGCAAGAAAGTCTCCAGGCGACTGCCTGATTACTTTTAAGGATAGGGAGATGAGAAACCAGATTCTCAAAAAAAAAAAAAGAGAGAGAGAGAGAAGAGACTTAATATCGAAGGAAATTGTATAATTATTTTTAAAGACATCCCGATCAGGCTTCTTAAACGGAGAGACCCATACAAACCAACAGTACAGATCCTAAAAAAGAATAACATAGAATTCAGATGGGAATACCCGGAAGGGATTTCCTTTGTCTACAAAAGTAAAAGACATAGACTCACGAGCTTGGAAGAATTAGAGAAATTTTTGAGAAAATACAAAGAGCTACGAAGCGAGGACGAAGAACCAAGAGGAATGGAACCAGGAATGGAGGCTGCAGGAGGAGTGGATCCGGAGGAGTTAGAAAAAGAAAAAAGGAAGGAAGAAGAAAAAGAAGAAGAGGTAGATGAATTATAAAATTTATAACAAAGAACTCAAAATGGCTAAAACGGAGTTGAATTTATGGACTTGGAACATCAATGGGATTAACGATAAAAAAAATGAAATAAAATTGAACAACATTTAAAAAAGAAAAATTTGGATATTATCTGTCTACAAGAAACTCATGTGGCGAGAAGGCATAAAAAATTTTTAATTAATAAAAGACTGGGAAATGAATTTGTATCTTCAGATAAGAGTAAAAAGAGAGGTAAAAGCAGTAATGATACATTGGGCAAGAGATTTTGGTTATAATATACAGTATGATGATTGGATGAAATTATGGAATGAAAGGTTAAAATTCACAGCATGTACTGCATTGAAAGAAAATGTAATGAAAATGGTTTACAGATGGTATATAACGCCAGTTAAACTGGCTAAAATGTATAAAACATGCAATGTGTTGGAAATGTAAAGAAAAAGAAGGTACTTTCTATCATATGTGGTGGGAGTGTAAAAGGGTGAAAGACTTCTGGGAAAGGATATACAATGAATTGAAAAAGATGTTGAAATATACGTTTGTTAAAAAACCAGAGGCCTTTCTATTAGGAATGGTAGGAAACGAAATTAATAAGAGAGACTGTAAACTGTTTCAATATGCAGTGACTGCTGCAAGGATACTTCTGGCCCAAAGATGGAAACAAGAAATTCCAACAGTGGAAGAATGGAGAAGGAAATTGACTGAATATGCAGAATTGGACAAATTGACTGGGAAGATTCGATATCAGAAAGACCAAAAGTTTATCGAGGACTGGGGAAAATTTTCAGAATATCTGAAAAATATATGTGATGTACAGACAACGCTTGTTGGTTTTGAAGAGACTCTGTGAGATAGTAAGAAATACTGCAAAAAAGAGAGTAAGAGGAAAAGGAGTTTGTAAAGGCAATATTATGTCTAGAAATGCGTTAACAAAAAGAAACTTCACGAAAGATTGACAGAGAAACTGAGGGAAGTCAAAAAATTGAAGAATGAGTGCAAAATAATTTGTTGACTGTATACAATTTGTTTGGAAAATGAATAAAAATTATTTTTTAAAAATGAAAGTAATGCTTGATGATGCTATTCTACAAATATTGGGTGAGGTCTAGAGCGAGCTTAGCCCAAGGAGGTCTCTGCTCACACCAGAAGGCTTCTCCCCTTCCATTTGAGCCCCTCAAGTCTGCTTTGAGGGTTAGGGGGCCCTCTGGAGAAGATTTGGGGTGCATAGGCAGCGGGGCAAGGAGGAAAACCACAAACCCTGTTGTGCAAGTGAGTTCCCATTGTGCTAGCAGCCATTCGCCGTTGGATGTTGCCAGTTGAGGATTGCAGTAGTGTAATGGCTTAAGAGTATGATCTACGACACATGCAGGGAAAGATTTCAATGAAAAGCAACCTCATGAGGCTCTGTGAAAATAATATTAGAAATATTGTAAAAAAGGGAATAAGAGGGAAGAGCTTTTTAATAAAAGGCAATATTAGATTAAGAAATGCGGAAGAAGGATTAAAACGGAGGATTTGCAGAAGAGCTGAGGGAAGTCCAAAAAATGTATCTGTGAAAAATTGTGTTAATTTTTAAAAAAAGAAAAGAAAAGCAACCTCATGAAGATGCAGTGGTGAGTGCAGGGGCGTAGAGATGCTTGCTTCTTTCTTCATCCACTCATCTTTTCAGCTTCCAATCTGCTTCCCCCACCCACCTGCAGGATTCTAAATGCATTTTCCCCCAGCAAACATTCTCTTCTCCCTCTTCTGATGCAGCTAGGTGTAATGGCTGCTGGTGCAGACTGCTCAAGGAGACATGGGAGTTGGAACTCGCAGTTTAAAATGCATAAACCTGGCAGGATAGCGAGTAGGACTCTCAATTGTCCTGAGCTTGCCACCAGTTCTTGTAGAACTTCTGCCTAAAGCATTTTGGGCTTTTAAGCCTTTTCAGAAAGCAGCATGCTTTTAAACAAAATATTTTAGGAATTACAAACGCTCCGGCAGAGAGAATCATTTCAATAGCTTTGGAGTCCGAACAGAATGCATCATTTTGGACTTCCGGGATAGCGCGAACGGGTAATGGCGGACTCCCTCTGAGCTCCGGAGGGAGTCGGCTCCGCTAAGGACGGGTCTTGCCGTGCCGGCGACACGGGGACCCTTAGAAACCGCAGGCGCGGAAGCCTGCGGACATGGTGACTCGGTGGGCACCTTAAGCGCCCTCCCTGACCCGCGAAGAGCCTTTTTAAAGGCTACGGAGTGGACCGGAGAGTGGCGTGGTGCTGAGAGTCGATCGCTGCCTTGGCGGAGCGAAGCCGCGAGCCATGACCGGAGAGCGCTGTCTTTCTTCTTAAAATTTGGACTGAAAATGTAACCCGTGAGTAAAAGGAAATTTCGGCACTAAAAGTTTCTTATTTACGAATTCGAGTATGATCGGGGGGACGTGTTAAAAAGGAAGTCCGCACTCCCCCTCCCCACCAAAAGATTTAAAGCAAAGAGATAGCACCAGGTCGGAAAGACTTTGGTGCTTAAACGGAGAACTTTCACAAACTGAATTAAGAAGTAATTTGAGCAGGAGTGGAAGAAAGAGGAATTCCGGGGGTTTTGCTTTTTAAGTTGACCCCCCCCAGACCCGGGTAGCGCCCAGTGTGGGAGCCCGAGAAACAGAATAAGGAGTTTGACAGCTGTCAAAAAGAGCTGTCAAACGACTAGCCGAAACGTGGAACTGTGTTATAACTGCTTTTCTGGATTAAATGCTACATTGAAACTGAATTGATTGAACTGATTGGAAACAAAATAATCCTTAACAACAAAGTAACTGACTGTTGGGTGAGATTCATGATGGAGATCCCTCTGGAGGGAACTGATGACATTGCAATGGCTGCTGAAGGAAAATTACTGGCAGAGATACAAAAAATGTTTTGTCTGGTGGGAACCTTGCAAAAACAGAACACAATTATGACTGAACAGTTGATGACCTTCAGTCTTAAACTTAACGACTCTGTCAATGGAACCAAACAAGTGGAAAAAAAATTTGCAGCTGCAGAAGGAGAGATAACCCTATGGGGGGAAGGAGAAAAAGAAAGAGTTCAACAAGAATGCAAACAGAAACCTGCAACTTTTGGGAATCAAAGAAACAAGGAGGATGACTATGGGATTGCAGATCTGCAGGGCCAGAGGAAGAGAGAAGCCCCTGGAATAATCAGAATATTGAATCAACAAAGAATGAACAAGTTCAATGGGGACTTCTTTCTGGGGCTGGACTTTGGGAGATTTGTTGTCTTTGGTCAAAAACTGCCTTTGTTTGATTTGGAAGAAAGAAAATATGAGGAGCTGCTGACAGAACTTCATGGAGAAGGGAAGACCAACAAAGAGGACTATAAACAAAATCGGCGGAGAGAGGCTAACTGGGGCCTGAAGGCCTCGGATGTCAGAAATCCGGGCTAAAACTGTTGTTTATCTATTTGGGTAGGGGCAAAGCGGGGGCAGGGGGGAGGGGAATTTGGGGTGGTAAAAACCTGGGATTTGGAATTGAAATATTATGATTTTAGATTTAATATTAAAAAAAAAAAAAGATGAGTTTGTGGGAGAGAAATTAGGCCGACCTTGGAGAATAGATCCAATATGGGAAAGGGAACATGTAAAATTATGATAAGTTAAAAAGGGGGAAAAGATAAATTGGAAGGAAAGAATTGAATAATTTTTAAGAGATCTAATAAATAATTTGCTGAGCTATGTAGTGAAAATGGAAGGTGGGCAGGGGAGTGCGGGGAAGTCATTGAAAGAAGGAGATGAAAATTTGGTTGTGTTTTGTTTTGTTTTGTGTTTGTTTTACCTTTGTTTTGATTTTTTTTTTATGTAAGTTTGTTTTGTCTTTAAAATTGAAAATTGAATAAAAATTATTTAAAAAAAAAAAAAAACAGAATGCATCATTTTATTGGAAACTAGACTTCTTATGCTTGAGGGAGCCAGGCAGGGTTTCCAAACAACATGATACTTATTGGCACTGTGTTCTTTTTGCCTCTTTCTGTGGAGACTTACTATGCCTGTTGGCCGTGTACTGTAGGGAACCTGCTGAGAGAGACTGATAGGCAAATAACTACTACCCATTCATTCCATGGAAAGGGGTGTATTTTCAGGGGCTGGGAACGGCAGATAACTGTTCCAGTCTGTTTATGAAAGCATTGGTAATTCAATTAATGGAGAAGACTAATGAGTGTTAATCTGTAAACAGGCTAACTTAAACTGGCCTATCATTTTGTGTTTCCACAGTAGCTACCGTTATTTATGCACAGAGTGCTCTTTTGTGTATCAGTTTGGGAGAAGTGAAAGATGTTAGCAGCATGCTCTAGTTCATAGATGAGGCAGGAGGCGGAACAGGATAGTGTTAGGGGATGATTATTTGGAGGCCCTTTCCGTATCATCGGAATGGCCTAATCCCAGGGGTGGGTAAAAGGTAGAGCAGGATTTGCTGATGGGTCTCTGGCTGGTTTGCAGCAGCTCAGCAAGGAATTCTGACACCCAGTTAACAGCAGCAGCAGAACTACTTCCCCCACCTAGGCTGCTGAAATGCAGTGAGTGGGTGGGTGGACCTAACCAGGAATGGACTTCTGGGTACAAGGGCTATGAGCTCACTCCATTCAGTTCTAGTTCTGAAAACAAATTTCTGGGTTCAGAATGTGCTCAGAAACACCCTGTTATTAAATTCTAACTCTATCTCATTTGTATTTGGTTCTGCTTGGTGGTTCTTGGGTTTCCAGTAAAAAATCACAAGGTAGATCTGGGAAGCCTGAAGTCTGCCCATCCCTGGCATAAACTCTCAAAAGTTGACGGCTTCCAGGGGGGTGCATATGTTAATCTGTTGCAGCACAACCACCCAAGGGTCATGAGGCACATTGGGGCACTTGCCTTATTTCTGTGAATATAAGTTGTTTTAAACTGCTTTCAATATTGTGTTCTAATTGTTGTAACCCGCCCTGGGGCCTTGGGTTGAAGGGCAGGTGAATATCGTCATCAAAATCATCACAGTAAAGACTCGGCAGATTTAGAACAGGAACTTACTTCATCTGTTGCATAAAGTGCTCTTGGCACGGAAGATGGGAAGTTATAAATAGTGGGACCAAATCATTAGACTGCAAAAAGCACGGCCTGTAACCATTCTTTGTAAAGTTTAAGATAAGCAGAGTGACCCCTTGTGACAGCAGTTATTGGTGATAGCACAACCAGCTTACCTTTGACCCTGTAGTGTGGAACAGGAAACCATTGTCTGAATTGAAGCCCAAAAGAATACGCAAAATTTCTAGTGTGAGCCAGGTCTTTATCTCCCCACCCCTTGTGGGCCACATTTGACAGAGGCTGCACATTTGACAGCCCTGCACTGCTCTTTAAAGTGCCTGTTAACACAGGTAATAATAATAATAATAATAATAATAATAATAATAATAATAATAATAATAATAAATAATAATAATTTATTTGTACCCTGCCCATCTGGCTGTGTTTCCCCAGCCACTCTGGGCAGCTTCCAACAAAGATTAAAGATACATTAAAAAGTTTCCGTGAGCAAAGTGGGGCTGTTTGCAAAAGCACTTTCAAACAACCTTACAGTTCACTTTGAAGCAGCACCCCGCAGAACTGAAGTCTCCTCTCAACATCTGTGAACGGAGACTTCAGTCCTGTTCCCTATCTTTGAAACATTTTCTGACAGCTGCACTATTTCATCATACATGTATATATGATGCAGGAGATCTGTGATCAAATATCTGTTGCTCATAAAGCCCAGCCTCAAAGACCTGGTGAGGCTACTGAAGACTTCCCCCTCCCCTTACACCTCTCTCTCACACACACGATTTCTTTTGTGTAGGAACACCATGTTTGCCGGAGTTACCAACTCTTTGTGGCCCAGGCTGGAGAAACTATTGTGAGCAGCACACAAACAATGCAATCAAGCACACGCCGCAACCTACCTTATGGGCTATGACAGAAGTCTTCTTCCAATTCTAATCATAGCTGTCAACCTTCCCTTTTTTTGCGGGAAATTCCCTTATTCCAGCGCCGTTTCCCACTGTTTCCTGCTGCTATCCCGGATTGCTAGATATCCTGTAGACTGTCCCCGGGATAGGTGAGGCTGCTGATCCCTTATTTTCGAGGCTGCTGATCCCTTATTTTCAAATCTGAAAGTTGACAGCTATGATTCTAATTCGCAGGGGGGAGGAACCTATGAATGCCTAGGAAGGTCTCTGGGGGTGCATGTGCCCCCCTGCTTGCGCCCCCTGGTTCAGGTAATCAAAGAGTGTGCACACACTCGCTCATTCTACAAGGTATATACTGTATTTTTCACCCCATAGGGCGCACCGGCCCATAGGACGCACCTAGTTTTTTGGGGGGGAAATAAAGAAAAAAAGTTTATTTCCCCCCCCCCATGCGCGGGGCTGGGTCGGGGGAAGCCGGAGCTTCCCCAGCCCCCAGAACAGGCTGCTCTCCACAAGCCGTGGGAGGGCTCCCGGGGCTTGCGCAGAGCTACCTGAAGCCTGGGCGCGACTGCTCAGCGCGCCCAGGCTTTGGGATGCAGGCAGCTCTCCGCAAGCCATGGGAGCCCCCTCGCTCTCCAGGCTTCAGCGAAAGCCTGCATTCGCCCCATAGGACGCACACACATTTCCCTTTCATTTTTGGAGGGGGAAAAGTGTGTCCTATAGGGCGAAAAATACGGTATGTTGGTCTGCCCAATGCTCAGTAGCCAGTTTACTAATTTAGAGGAAGAGGAGGGAGTGGAGTTGTGTCATACATCTCATGTTTCTCCTGGCGAGCGCAGAAGTCTTGCCTTCATCCTATCGAAAGATGCTGTCTTCTGACCGGGCGCTCATACTCTTCCCTAAATCTCAGGAGATCGGTTGCTCAAGTCTACTCCTTCCAGACCTTTTGTTGTCCTGACCACAGACTGTCATCACGTGGTCAGAGAGGCCTTGGTCCTGTAACCCTGGCATGGAGAGATGTGCTGATCTTGGGCTGTTCTCCTTGGGCTGTTTGCAAACTGCCAGAGGCCTGGCTGAGAGGTGTTCCTTATAATGCCAAAGGGATTAGGCCTCAGCCAGTTTCGTTTTGCAAGGTTTGTAGCAAATGTTCCTGCATGGGATCTTCAGGCAGCTGTGAAATGCCAAGTTCTGTAAGGAAGTTGGTGTCACCTTGCCTGTTGCATCTTTCCTCACAGCTGAGTGGCAAACAGTCTAAGCTAAACCTTCACTTCTCACCATCACAATTTAGAACGGATTTGTATTATGCTGACGGCATTAAAAGACTTGAGGAGGCTGAAGGTACGCTGTTGTAGAAATGTAAAGGCAGCTTATAAAGAAAAGATCGAAAAACTTCTGAGTTGAGGAGCATGACCACAGGCTTCTCCTGTGTACTCTTGAGGCAGTCTTTATTTTGAGTCGGCTGTTAGCCCTTTGGGGAAAAGACAGGCAGGACTGGTAGCAGACTTTGTGCATTAGACCAGGAAAAGTACATGGGGAGAAAGGGCAAAATTAGCAGTCCCCCGCAACTGTTGTGAATTTAGGAAAAAGCTGCTGAGAGACCAAAGCGCACACACCTCCCATGTAATATTTAGCTTGGCCCTGAGGTTTGCTGTCCAAAGCAAAGTTTGTAAAGTACAAAAGCAAAGCGAAAAACAACCAGTTATATTCAGCTGTTAAGGCAAGGAGTCAATGAGGAAAGAGGTTGGGTGCCTACTTTCAACTTCTGTGATTAAGGGGAAGTCAGACAGTTTCCCTGCTGGGCCCCTGTAATTAACTGTAAGTACCTGAAACAAATTACCTGGAGGCCAATGCAAGATGTTAATACACAAGCACTACTTTAATATCAGATAGTTTCTTCCATAATTTAAAAGCTATCCAGGGTAGAACTCTGCATAAGCTGGGGATTTGAAACGAGGATCTGTAAAGCTAATGCTGTCTTCGGTTTTTTGCTCAGAATTTCTTCCACTTCTTTCGTTACCCTTTCCGTGCTTCTAAACCAAACAAGGTAGTGTTCCTTCCCAAATGAGGTTTCCCCAACAGACCCAGAGCTGGATTTAGTTTGTCAACTTTCAAGATTTACCTTTTGCTTTCAGAATCTTACAACCACCCGGACGGCTGATTCATTCAGCCATTCTCACGACCATTTTATTGGAAACCTGTATTTTTAAATTTTATTTTATTTTATAAGCAATACTCTTCTTTTTCTTTCTCTGTATAAAACCATGCTGTTAAGTACCATATTATTCACTCTATAAGACGCACTTTTTCCCCTCCAAAAATTAAGGGGAAATGTGTGTGCGTCTTGTGGAGCGAATGCAGGCTCCATGGCTTCAGCGATAGTAACACGATGCCTCTGAAGCGCAGTGGGAGCGCTCCCACCGTGCTCCGGAGGCTTCGGGTTGCTTTTGCTGAAGCCTGGAGAGCAAGAGGGATTGGTGCGCACCGATCCCTCTTGCTCTCCTGGCTTCGCTGGAGAGGCGCTGCGCAGCTTTCCCTCTCTGCGCAGCACCCCTTCAGCGAAGCGGGAGGAGAAATGGAAGGGGCTCTGTTTCTCCTGCCGCTTTGCTGAAGGGGCGCTGTGCAGAGAGGGAGAGATTTTTTTTTCTTGTTCTCCCCCTCTAAAACAAGGTGCGTCCTATGGTCGGGTGCGTCCTGTAGAGTGAAAAATACAGTAATGTACTCTATGTTCTTCCCTATGTTCATTCCCCATCCCCATGGCTTCAGACTTTCTGGAGTTTTCTGATTCTGTCTACAATCTACCCTACGCATTACCTACGCTACCCAAACTACCCTACCCTACCCTACATTTCAGGTGTGACGCAGCCATTTTTGCTTAATGGTTTTCTGGTGGTGAGATAGCAGTGGTGGCACACAGTCTGTGGTCTTCCCATGCCTAGTAAAGCTCCCAATTCCTCCTCCTGCTTGAAAAGGTTGCTTGTGTTCCCACTCCGAGTTTGTCATTTGACTTTAGCTAAGTTTACTTCACAGTGAAATTAAATGTTGCTTCTGTATTACCTTTTCAACAAATGTGAGCCGTGTGGGAAGCCGCTCCAAGGTACATCAGATATTGGAGAAGAGGGAAAAAACTAGACTCGATTTGCGATGGTGATAAATCCCGTATATATGTGGATTCTATTTGTTGTGGAGAAACATCAACCTTAATAACCGTTTCCAAACAATTTCAGTGTAATGGGATCCGATGACATGATGTGTGAGATGGATGTTCCTAGTCGCTGTTTTTGCGAGACACTTGTTGCGTGTTGTTGCTTGCTGTGCTACTTGCTCTGCTTGAGAGAGCACATCATTTATATGGACACCATTCACTCCTGCTTAAGTTAATTACCAAGACCATGCTGGACAAAGAATGGATGTGTCAATCCATGGCTGCTTTGTTATTTATGCCTGGGTGCTTTCCCATCAGTGGGTTTTAACGCACATTAATGCAGGATTGGGTTGGACGATAACATATTAAAAGAAGTGAAAATGTGTTTTATGAAAGAAAGGGGAGTTTAAGGTAGAGATCCATCTTGTCGCTAGGGTAGATTGTATCTTGAAAACTATGGGAGTCTGATGACAATCAGTACAGCTCCTTGGAGTTTCGCACAGTTAAACAGATGTCTTGGGGCTGCTTCAGACACTTTTCCTACACAGGAATGCATGGAGGTGATTGGTGTATGCTATCATTTGTGAAACTATTCTGTCTTGTGCTCTGCAGCTTTTAAATTGGTGCATGCAGCAAAGTGGACTTTGCACAACTGTTAGATAGCCCACAGCACAGTCCCCACCCCAATGCCCTGTATGCTGGCTCTGTGTGAAGCATCCTTAAAAGCAATGCCTTTGAGTGCAGTCCACAAGAGGGCAATATTGGTGTCTCCAGTACAAGCGATGAAAGAAACAGAAGCAGCTGTGAAGCCCGAAGGATTTTGGTGGCACTCCTTGAGAGATTTATCAAATCATTTGTCAAATCATCACCTCTGAATACCACTTGTTGGGAATTGTAGGTGGCGAGAGCTGTAGTGCTGAAGTTCTGGTTGTGAGCACCCCATAGCCACTGGGTTGGCCGCTGTGGGAAAAGGATGCTGGACTAAATGGGCCTTTGGCCTGATCCAGCAAGATCTTCTTCTGTTCTCATCTGCTCTGGGATGTTTTTCCTCTGAAGAAGAGAAGGTTCGAAGCATGCCACATAAAATGCAGACAGTAACTGCATTTCCCAGTTCTAAAAATCAACGAACGGTGAGGTCAACCTGCGTCTCGATTATGCCACTTCCAATTAAAGATGGGGAGTTCACATGAAGATAAATTCTCCAATAAAAAAAAAAAAAGAACATCCTTACAAAATGGAAATATAACATGTTGAGGAGAAGGGTAGCTTAGAACCCATCTCCTTTATATCTTATTATTTACGTGCACATTGTTGGTGGGGTAGCGGTGGAAGAAGGGGCTACTCCATCATGTGAGTGAGTCCCCTTTTAGTAGTCTGAAGTTTAACAGTCTACTAGGCACAAGGTTATCTCCCTAGCCGCTTCGAGGGCACTAGAGCTATCAACGGCCTTCTTGAGGTTGCTTTTTTTGTTTTTGTTTGGTGTATTCCATCTGATAACATTTTCCAGTAGAATATTTTCAATCCATCAACGTTAACAATGCATACAGTCCTCTGAGTTCGTACAGGATTCGTTTTGCTCTGGATTCTCCCACCACAAGCACATGCAAGGGAATTATTTGGCTTGTGCTGTGAGGTAATGGAGAGAGATCTAGAATTTTGCTCCCAGTGGCAGCTCAGCTGAAGTGGGTACCACTTAATTTTCTGTTGAATTGCTGTGTAGGAGTAGTTCTATTTCTGCAAGCCACTTGGAGCACTTGGCTTGGGCAGAAGAGGCAGGAGATGAATGGTGATATATTTATAAAGAAATACATTTAAAACCACAGACACGTGCTGGAACATGATGTGTTCATAATCTCTCTGCTGATTAAGGACAATGGATTTTTTTTAAAAAAATCTATTATTTATACAGAAAGAAAAACCAGAACCTAGATATGTTGTGTGCTGGGCTTTTATTTTAACATGTCTGTCTCTCTGATTGAACTCTAGATCAGCCTTCCTCAACCTGGTTCCCTCCAGATGTCTTGCATTGCAACTTGCATCATCCCTGACCATTGGCCATGCTGGCTGGCACTCTTGGGAGATGTGGTCCAAAATGTGTGGAGGACACCAGGTTGGGGAAGGGTGCTGTAGATGTTCCTTAGAAATCAGATTGCCCTGGGAGGAGGAGCTTCATTTGATTCTAGAACCACTTTGTAACATCAAATTCTATACAAAAAAAATCCTTCCAGTAGCCCCTTAAAGACCAACTAAGTTAGTTCTAGGTATGAGCTTTCGTGTGCATGCACACGAAAGCTCATACCTAGAACTAACTTAGTTGGTCTTTAAGGGGCTACTGGAAGAAATTTTTTGTTTTGACTATGGCAGACCAACACGGCTACCTATCTGTAATCAAATTCTATATCCAGGATCATGCTGATGTAATTCTACTGCAAGCATTCATCATCATGAGAGACAAGATAGTGTTATAATCTCTGGTGTAGTTAAATTTTCATGCTCTGTGCCAGAACATGAAAGGTACCCACATAGATTATGGAACACAGTTTCAGTAAATAGCATTCTTCTTCATTCAGATGAACAAAGACTTAATCTTTGATCCACTTCCTTGTCACAGTAAAATTGTTCCAGCACGGGGAGATAAATTCATTAGCAAATTGGTGGATTTGCTGGTGATATCTCGTTTAGCCTTTATCTTTGGCAACAAATATATTGGCCTTGACATCAAAGGCATCCAGTCTGTGCAAAACTTTCTTACATAAAAGAAAATTGCAAAGGAATGTGGAAGCTGATCCTCTGTCAAACGGTGCAGAACTTCTTTAATTTCTTACCTTTTCAAAGCCCAAGAGTGTTCTTCTGCTTGTGAATTTTGATCATCTCAGAGACTCTAGGCTTTTTACTGTCTGCTTTTTGTTCTAGCCCAATACCTTGAAAGTGGAATTGAATGTAAGAGTGTGTAGCGAATTGGCAAACAGCAAAAAGGCCAGCCTGTACAAACTACTGAGCTTCTCCAAACTTGGGGCTTTGCATCCTCAATTCCCAATACAGTCAGTGTTGTCTTCAATGGCATTTATCACCATATGGCAATTGGTTCCCTGGAGGTGATAGAAACACAGCATGCTTCTGTTCAAATATCATACTGACAGTCAAATATTATGTTAGTTAGGGCATTTTTTTAAAGATACACAGAACTGTTCCTCAGTATGCATGCTCTCCTGATTAGCTAGTATTTAATCCACTAGGGAAACTAAGAAATCAAGTTGTCGTCATCATCATCATCTTTGTACCCCATCCATCTGGGCTGCTTCTAACAAATATAAAAGCCTAATAAAACATCAAACATTAAAAATTTACCTATGCAGGGCTACCTTCAGATGTCTTCTAGTAGTTGCATAGTTATTCTTTCCACAGGGTGGGTGCCACTACTGGGAAGGCCCTCTGCCTGGATCCCTGTAAAAGGCTGGTTCGGGGGCAGTGCCCCACTTCCCTGAATAGAGCAGCCTCCATTCTTTGAAGGAAGCCATGGCTGTTTAATGTGGTATGATCCTGCTCTAACTGTACAGTGCAGATAGGCCTAAGTGGTTTATGGCTTCACATATTGGATAGTGCACCACTTTGGGGTCATTTAGATATGAAGTATACGGATTTTGAAGCACTCACATTTTGCTTGCAGGCTTGACCCTTGGTCTCATCCAGTTTCCCTTTTCCCTTGCACACTGTTGACAATAACAGTGCAGCCATCTCTCAAAAGTCCTAAAATTTTGGTGCAGACAAAAGGAAATATATTGGCAAATTGTAATGCTATAGGTGCTTTCAATGCTGAAACTTATTTCACAAGTTCATAGTTTTAAAACCAATGTAGTGTGTGCACACTCAGAGGATGACCTCCAAACCATCCTAAATATCTTCACAGAAGCTTATGAAAAGCTTGGCCTATCGCTAAACACCCAAAAAACCAAAGTGCTGCACCAGCAAGTACGAAACAACCCCTCTGCAGCGCCACAAATCCAACTGAACTGTGTAACGCTGGAAAATGTCAACCACTTTTCCTATCTGGGCAGTTATCTTTCCACAAGGGCCGACATTGATGCCGAAATCCAGCATTGCCTGAGCTCTGCAAGTGCAGCTTTCTCCTGATAGAAGTGCAGAGTGTTTGAGGACCGGGACATCCACAGGCAAACCAAAATGCTTGTTTACAAAGCTACTGTACTACCAACCTTACTGTATGCTTGTGAAACATGGACCACTTATAAACACCATCAACTCCTCGAAAGATTCCATCAACAGTGTCTCCAAAAAAATTTACACATCACTTGGGAAGACAGGCAAACTAATGCCAGTGTACTGGAAGAAGCAAAGATCACCAGTGTCAAAGCAATGATTCTTCAACATCAACTTCACTAGACTGCTCATGTTGTTTGAATGCCTGATGATCGTCTTCCAAAGCAACTACTCTATTCTGAACTTAAAAATGGAAAGTGTAATGCTGGTGGTCAATAAAAGAGGTTTAAAGACTCTCTCAAGGCAAATCTTTAAAAATGTAGTATAAACACTGACAACTGGAAAACACTGGCCTGTGAGCGCTCCAATTGGAAAACAGTCTTTACCAAAGGTTACAGATAGGTAGCCGTGTTGGTCTGCCATAGTCAAAACAAAACAAAAATCCTTCCAGTAGCACCTTAAAGACCAACTAAGTTCGTCTTTAAGTAGCACCTTAAAGACCAGTAGCACCTTAAAGACCAACTGTGTATCTGAAGAAGTGTGCATGCACACGAAGGCTCACACCAAGAACTAACTTAGTTGATCTTTAAGGTGCTACTGGAAGGATTTTTTTTTTGTTTTTACCAAAGGTGTCATAGGCTTTGAAGACACTTGAACTCAGGACAAAAGGGAGAAATGTGCTAAGAGGAAGGCATGTTTGGCAAACCCTCACTGTGATCAACTTCCACTGGGAGACCTATGTCCCCACTGTGGAAGGACGTGTGGATCCTGAATTGGCCTCCACAGTCACCTACGGACTCACTGTTAACACCGTGTTTGTGGAAGACAATCTTACTTGGCTACGAATGATCGCCAAAGATGAAAACAGTCCTCCCTTACAAGATTTCACTCCTCACATTGATGATGATGATGATGATGATGATGATGATGATGATGATAATAATAATAATGCTTCATTTAAGAAATGCATCATTTTTAGAAAAACATTAAGTTATAAAGCATGGAATTAGAACTACTTCCTTGGAGAGAGACTGTTCCTTCAGTCTTCTTGCCGAATAGCAGGTGGTGCAATTCATTATGGAAATGCACCCCAAAAGGCAATAATTATTTTTCATATTATCTCCGACAAGATCCCTGGCAGACAGGTTAACAGGTGGGGAGTGAAATAATTCAGAACCAAGCAAGGTAGGCTCAAATATGGGACATGTGTAAAATATGTATGAAATGAATTTTTTTTTGTTTGTTTGCAGGTGAAAAACCACTGACATTTCCCCTGTAATTTGAATAATGTGTACTGTATGCACTTTTGCTTTCCCCACTCCTGTTCATGCATTTTTAACTCCCACTGCACAAAGGAAAACTTTTGCTGTCTGGCCCTGCCAGCTGAACCTAAGAGTTCTGCTAACTATTCGCACACAGTCATAGCAGCATCTTGGTGTAGGATGGGCCAAGGGGATGCCAGGGGCAAGATAAGTGCCATAGCCAGAAATAATAAACTACAATGAACTTTTTGTGTCCAGCCCAACTGGTAACACTTTCTGTCGTGCAAACAAAATTGATCTGGTTCAGGGGTCAGCAAACTTTTTCAGCAGGGGTCCACTGTCCCTCAGACCTTGTGGGGGGCCGGACTATATTTTGGGGGAGGGGAAAATGAACGAATTCCTATGTCCCACAAATAACCCAGAGATGCACTTTAAATAAATAAAAGCACACATTCTACTCATGTAAAAACACACCGATTCCCGGACCGTCTGCGGGCCAGAATTAGAAGGTGATTGGGCCGGATCCAGCCCCTGGGCTTTAGTTTGCCTACCCATGATCTGGTTGCTCTTCTAAAAAGCATCATTCACCTTGATGTATGATTTGTGGGGGTTTTGTTTTTCCATTTCTTATACTAATTCATTGTACAGTATTAGCAATCTTACTCTGTGATGTGACGAAACCTTTCCAAGCGCCCACCAGACTGCAAAGGCTTATTGCCTGACTGCCTATCCTTGTCATTTATTGAGTGTCATGCACATTACAGCAGCTGGAGAGCTCTCAAAAGCAGACACCTCTCCTTGTGCTGCCAGCAAGGCGTCCATCTGCACCACAGGCAACATTGAGGGGGTAGTGTTTTCCTTGCTGGAGAGACAAGCAAATTGCTGCTCCTGCTCCTTCATTTTTGTTTGGCAGCTTCTTTCCACTTGCTGCTCACATAAGAAGATGGCAGAGAATAGGCTGGGAAATGAATTGTAATTAGGTGTTCACAGCATCTCCAAAAGGCTATTGTGGAACTGGAAAAGCCCAATCAAAATGATCAAAAGCTGCAGCAGCTCTGTAATGAAGAAAGGTTACAACATTTGGGGCTTTAAAAAAGCTAATTTGGGGGGGAGGTTAAATTTCCATGGTGTGAAAAAGTAGAAAGTGTTTTTCTCCCTAATCCTAGAACCCGGGGTCATCCAATGAACTGGAGTAGTTAGCAATCCAGGATAGACAGAATTGTTTCACACAGCATGTAGCTGAACAGTGGAATTGGCTGCCCTAAATTGTGGTCACGGCAGCCAACTTAGCGTGAAAGGGAATTAGAGAGATTCCTAGAGACTAAGACTGTCCCCGTGGCTACAGAACCCAGGCACAGGCAAACTTCGCCCTCCAGATGTTTTGGGACTACAACTCCCATCATCCCTGACCACTGGTCCTGTTAGCTAGGGATCATGGGAATTGTAGTCCCAAAAACATCTGGAGGGCCGAGTTTGCCTACGCCTGACATAACCTCTAGGGCAGAGTTTCTCAGACTTGGGTCCCCAGCTGTTGTTGGACTACAACTCCCATCATCCCTGACCACTGGTCCTGCTAGTTGTAGTCCAGCAACAGCTGGAGACCCAAGTTTGCAACCAACTGCTCTAGGTTTGAGAGGCAATACTCTATTGGATACCATTTGCTGGAGGACATCTGCAGAAGCTTGTTGTCCTCGTGTCCGCCTTTTGGGCTTCTCCTTAGGCACCTGATTGGGGATGGTAGACTAGATAGGCCTTTGCTCTGATTCAGCAGAGCTGGTATGCTGTTGTTTGACTTTAAAGAAGTTGTGATCAAAGTTGGCAAATTGAAGGATGTCTTAGATAGGAGAAATAGCACCTGTCTTCGGGACAGGAGGTTGGCCCTGTTAAGAATTCCATTCTTCAGACAAGGAGCTTGGCAGAGGCTGATAGGGCTTTATTGAACTTCAGCCATCTCTGGAGCAAGTTACTTACAAGGAGTTGTGATAATACAGTGCCTGCCCAATTTGTTGGGTTCAGTTTGTGCATTTTACAGTGGTGCCTCGGGTTACAGACCCTTCAGGTTACAGACGCTTCAGGTTACAGACTCTTCTAACCCAGAAATAGTACCTCGGGTTAAGAACTTTGCTTCAGGATGAGAACAGAAATCATGCTGCGGTGGCACAGCAGCAGTGGGAGGCCCCATTAGCTAGAGTAGTACTTCAGGTTAAGAACAGTTTCAGGTTAAGAACGAATTAAGTACTTAACCCAAGGTACCACTGTATTTGTTTTTAGTTCTGCTACGTAAACTGCTTTAATGCTAAGAAAAGCATGATGAAAATACCTTTTAAATATATGGCACAACATCACACAGCAAGGAACACTTGCTTTGTTTCTGCTTTTGAGTGTAAAGTTTGCCTCTTGCCCTAAAATGGGACAATGTGGATTTCTTCATATTATTAAAATGTTAAGAACAGCTGAAGTTGGTTCTCCATGATATGTTACTTCACAATCTACCGCTTTCTAACTGTAGGATAGAAAGGGCCCCCTTCTCTGCTTTCGTCCTTTTTAGGACGAAAGCCCCCTTCTCTGCTTTCGTCCTTTCGTTTCTTTTTAGTTAATTGTTCACAGAAAAAAAAATTCAGCAGGCCCACACTGTGGGCAGGCATGGTACTGCCTGGTGAACTGTCTTCAAAGCCATGCTTAATAATGAATGCTTTTTGCATTGTATCAAAAGCACCGTATCTCTTCAAATTGGCCTGTAGAGATTTCTGTAGATTTCTCATTAGAGAGAATATTGAATGAAGGCTCAAGTTATCTATCTAAAAAGTCAAGGTTTTGCCAAGAAATTAGGAGTCTTGGAAATAGACCCAAATCCTGAAACTTTCCAACTACATATTGGACCCAAGTGAACCTTAGATTAATTAAAACCCAAATTTTAGCATGTCTCTTTCTTCTATGCCCCCCCCAATAACCTAAAGTGAAGGGGGGAAATGGAGTTCCATATGGAGAAATAAATACTGATCTCTTACAACATAAACCAGACATACACTGAGATCTCTTGCTCTGGAGATCTGTTCTGAGAAGAGTGGTTATTAGCATGCTTTGTAGTCTCATCCCATTGTTTATGCAGTGCTTTGTTCAGGTGTTAAACTAGTCTGCCAGTCTGCCTTTTGAAGACCTCATGAAGACTCATTTTGTGCAAAATAAAGCTGCCAGATTTTGACTGGACCAGCTTTCGACAACTGAGGTGTGTGTGTTTTAGGACCCACCATATTCATCTGAATAAAATCAGTTTAAATAAATTACAAGCCTGTTATATATATATTGTTGTAACCTGTCCTGGGAACTTATGGTGAAAGGCAGGCAAGAAATCCGATTAGTGATGATGATGATGATGATGACGAGGAAATAGTTTCACTGGATACCTGTTTGCTTATGAGCTCATTTCGAAATTCTGGCACTTACTTGTTTTAAAGCCTTGAATGGATTGGGAATCTCATGAACTGCCTTTTTGCATGCCATTCTGCTTCAGCTCTAAGATAATTCCTGAGGCCCCCCCGTAGCCCCATCCATGGTGAGGCTCAGTCACCTAGATACAGAGGGGTTGTTTGTTTGTTTGTTTGTTTGTTTGTTTGTTTGTTTGCAGCATTGTGGAATACTCTCTGTGAGAAGACTCTCCCTATACCATCTTGTTGACTTTTTAGGTACCAGGGTAAAACTTTTTCTTTGTCCTCTCAGTCATTTTAAGTATCAGTGTCTTGTCTTTCTTTTTCTGCTTGCTATTAATGTTCTGCATTTCAATCCCCTAACTATAGTTTTAGTTTTTATAAACCATCCCGTAACTTATTCCAATGAATGGAAGTCTATTAAAAATATCTTAAATCAGAGACAGAGAACCTGTTTCCCTCAGGATGTTGTTGGCCAGCAACTCTCAGCATCCTTCACTGTTGGCCATGCTCGCAAGTGCTAATGGGAGTTGGAGTCCAAAAACATCTGGGAGGCCACAGCTGTTCCATCTGTGTCAGTCTGCAAAAAGAGGCACCTAGAATTCTGCAGAACAGCTGCATCCTCCCCACCCCCACCCCACCACAAAAGAAACCCAGCTTCAACCTTTACTTGAGAGTTTTAGATAGACAGAAACGTCTTCTCCACTTGCACATTCTCACAAATGTGTGAGAAATAAGCTTTCCACGTGTGAGTTAGATCACAGAAGCTGGCTTCTGTTGTCATGCCTGTTTTGTTAGCAAGAGCCCAGCAAGCATTGACAACTTCTCTCCATCAATCTCTGTTTTGTTTTTTATTACTTGTCTTTAACAGCAGGGCCACTCACTGCCTGAAATAAAGGACGGTTTGTCCAAATGTCTTTCTGAATTGGCCGGGTTTTCATGGTTTCTCACCCTGTCCAATTGCAGAACTTAATCTGGAAGGGAATTGTATCCACCGCCTGCCAGAAGAGGTCCGAACCCTGCTGCACCTGAGAGTCATCAACCTGTCTAGGAACAAATTTAGTCACTTTCCAGAACAGCTGACCTCTTTGCCAGCTCTTGAAACAATCAACCTAGAAGAGAATGAGATTGCAGGTAAGAGACTGCACTGTATCTGTGCATCCAAGGACTTCTCTGTTGCAACTGTGGAGTAGTGAAGATCTTGCATTAAAACTTACTCGGATGTTCAGTGCAACTTTGTATTTAAGCACTAGCCTGGTAGCCAGCCGTGAAGAGGAATTGCCTGCAAGCAATAGTATTACTGTTGCTGTTATTGGGCTCCATATCTTCCAAACTCTGCCATGAGCAACTTTTCATAATTAAGCAATTGTGTGAGTTTCATAGGATGTCTCATCACTTAAGAGAATGCTTTGCATTGAACTTCGCCTGCAATTGAAGGGTCTGTCCTTGCTAAGGAAACGGCACTTTTGCTCAGCAATTATATTCTCATCACTGTTTTTTTTTCTAACCTGAAAGCATTAGGGCTACACTTTCAAAAAAGAAGTTATGCTATTTGCATTCATTAATACTGTATAAGTATTTCTCCTTTTACTTTTCTGCACTGTTTCAACTTTCCCCCCTTTTTTTGAAAATGATTCATAATCATTTTTTAAAATGAAAATTCCTTTGAAGAGCAAACTGAGTCTAGGAAATTGGACCCCCTCAGGTCACATGCTTCCCTTTGGAACTGAATAATGAGCAGAAGATGCTGCTCGTTTTTATTTTTCTGGAAGCGAGTCATCTTTTAGAAGACTTTTTTCCCCTTTGTCAGCCAGGTGTAAAAACTGTTCATTGCACCTGTACGTTTTCTACTGTAGAACTAATAGGAGCTTCAGGCTAGGTATAATGGGTGCATTTATGTAAGAGAAACGAACAGCTGCTCAGTTAAATTTGGAGGCCCTTGTGACTGCTCTTAGATGATGATGATGATGATGATAATAATAATAATAATAATAATAATAATAATAATAATAATAATAATAATTTATTTATACCCCGCCCATCTGGCTAGGCTTCCCCAGCCACTCTGGGCGGCTTCCAAAAAAATATTAAAATACTGTAATACATCAAACGTTAAAAGCTTCCCTAAACAGGGCTGCCTTCAGATGTCTTCTAAAAGTCTGGTAGTTGTTTTTCTCTTTGACATCTGGTGGGAGGGCGTTGCACATGCAGGGCGGCATTACCGAGAAGGCCCTCATTCTGGTTCCCTGTAACTTGGCTTCTCGCAGTGAGGGAACTGCCAGAAGGCCCTCGGTGCTGGACCTCAGTGTCTGGGTAGAACGATGGGGGTGGAGACGCTCCTTCAGATAAAACTTAAAGAAATCTCCTACAGGTTGTTTGGTTAGATCCTGAGAAGATTTAGTGGAATACTAGAACTGGCAAGTCTAAATTGAGGCTATAATAATAAACTTAGATGATGTGATTGTTGCTTGCTGCCATACCAACTTTTCATGCTTTTTGCACATAATCATTGGATAGGCGGGGGGGGGGGAGGTTTTAGCTGTGTTCATCATATTAATTACTTATAAGCTTATGTCTAAGTATAAGGCTCTTATAAACTTGGGCTGCAGATCAGAGCACTCCCAGGAGCTTCTGTTGCAAGCCATCATTCAACTGTGCCCTGCAGGGATGTTTATCCTCAGAACCAAATTCAAGGATCTTGGATTTGGGTCCGGGGTGGGGAGCCTGTCCTGTGCATCCTTTAAAAAAAATTCTGTCCATTCCAGGTAAAGCTTGCAACAGCGACCTGACTACAAAGACAAGCAGTGCAATACAAACACTTAGAAATATACACAGACTGCCCCCCCCCAATTTCCTCCAAGGTCAAAGGAGCAGAAAAGATGAGGAGCCAGGCAGGAGCATACAGCTGCAGCACCCATCTTTGCTGCATGTTGAGGCTACATGGTAGGAGGAGGAAATGCACAGAAACCTCTGCTGACTGAGAGGCAGGAAGGGGTTAACGCTCCAAGCTGTTATATATGCTCCCCATCAGAGCTTCTTCATTACTGAAGCACCCACTCTTATTCTAGCTTCAAGCTCCAGGGCAAGGGAAACATTAGACATTTGCCAAGTGGGGTGTTTCCCCACCCCCCCCTCTCCCCCAAGTACTTGCAAACATCCTTGAGCATTTGTGAGTACTGGAAATAAATGTTTGCATGGTTCTTGAACCAAAGTCAGAGATGTCATTTGCATTCCTAGCTGTGATCTAGGATAGCTCACTGTGCCGTGCTATCACTACAGAGATAGACTTCGATTGATATACAAAGCCCCTGGATATTGGAATAGCTGCTTAGATAAACTGGAGATTTCAGATGAATAACTTTATTGCACGTTAATTTTGTGTCAGTGGTGATCTACTCCTTTGGATGTGGGCGGGCAGTGAAGCTTGACTTCCCCGTTCTCAGTTTGCCAAATGTTTTTATTTTATTTTGGAAGTATAAATTAATGAACTAATTAAATCTGAGTTGTTGTTGTTTTTTAAAAAAAGGGAGAATGGGGGAAATCATCTTTATTGAGCTTGACTGGCTGCTTGCTGTACACTTAGTTTTTTCTGTGTTTTTTCACTCTTTTTTTTTTTTAGTTTCTAAACACGGACACATCTTTAATATCACAAAACGAAATCAGCTGGCATCTCAAAATGCCAGAGAGAAGTGACAGGCAATTAATTCATAGATTAAAGGGAACAGGGACTTGTCAGTGTGAATTTGAAAATAAATTGGTCTCAGATGTAGCATAGGGAGCCTCATGGATGATCAATACCAAAATGTTTTATCTCCTGTTTTACTGATAACAGAAAAATATATATTGGCAAAGCTGTCTGTCAGGCCTGTATTGATAAAAATGGTCAGGAGGCAGTAAGAAACAATAAAATTGTGTGTGTCTGTACACGCACAATAAAGCATCATTTTCAAGTCGTTTTTTGGTTGTGCAACATGGCAATTTTAAACATGAGGTATGAATTTTGGTATGCCCTAGTTCAAATCTCAGTTCATGCATGAATTCACTGGGCAGCCTTTAGGCAAACCACTATTTTCTCGACTTCCCACATGGCATGTTTGGCCTAACTTGAGCTTGCCTTACAGGCATCTGGTGACTTTTAAAGTCAGTGGGTATGTGGATCATGTCCTTATACACCAGGAATGGAGAACTGGACCCAAGTCCCACAGTGACCTGCCCTTCAGCTGGCAACCTGTATGATGCCAGGTGTGGGACCAGTGGGTGTGGCTTGGCCAAACCCCACTTAGGCACCCAGGTTAGAGGTTCCCAACCCCATAATATAATGTAGTCACTAGTTGGCCCTTGTAGCTGCATGAAGTTGGGTGGTGGGGTCCTGTTCCTGTTCCCTTCCTGCTGGAGAAAGTCAGTACAGTTATTGTCTAGCTTCCTGACTGGCATGTCCTCTAAGCTCCCAGAGCAGCCACTGCCTAGTCCTCGGGAAGGTTAGGAAGGCTGCAGGGCAAGACTCAGTGATTTGTGCCATTGAAGAGCTGGGCTGTCCTGTCCTGTCCAATACCACTCCACAGCGAGACTTGGGTGTGTCAGCAAGGTAAGCTTCCTTCTCTGGGGAGGGGAAGAAGTGCAGGCTTGCTCTTTGCATGCGGGATAAACTCGCAGCCCCTTCTGCCAGGGCGGCTGCTGCTTGGTCACTCCTGGCAAAGTCCATCTCTCTGCCTGGCTGCTACAGCTGCCATGAAATAAACTCAGTGGCTTCTGTGCCCAGGCTAGGTAGCTGGCTGGAGTTCGCAAATTAGGAAGTGACAAACTCCACACTTTCTCCACTCCAAAGAAGAAGAGGAAGGAACATTTGGGACACACAGCAGAGGAGGAAGAGGTGGCAGTGCGCTGCGGCAGGCGCATGGGGGCAGGCAGCAGGTGCGCAGTAGTAGTGGAGGAGGAGGAGGCGGCTGACAAGGAGGCGGCAAGTGGCGCACTTCTTGGAGGCCCGATCTGCTGCCTCTCCCAGCTTTCCGGAACCTGCCGTCCTGAGGCCACTGCCTCGCCTTGCCTCATGGTTGAGCCAAGGGTTTCCATTCTGTGGTCCATGACTCTATATTTTCCTTTTGGCCTCTTTTTATTGGTCCATCTCTGCAGGTGATCCTGACATGGGAAGCTGGTTTGACCTGTATATGAACAGGCCAAAGGCAGCCTCTGGCAGCCCACCATTAATATTCCAAGCATTGATTCAATTCTAATACTTAATAAAATCCAGGAATTGTGGGTGTCTTGCACCCACAAACCCTGGCTCCCATGATCTCCTAACAACAGTGATAAAAAGCCCCGGTTGCTTTCCCGAAGAACAAGGACAGCCACGTCTCATTGTGATGAGAATATTTTTGACTACATTATCTGGCAGTGACTAATTGATGACCTTTTCCCTCCCACCACTTCAGCTTAATAATTAAACAGCAGATAACCTGCTGGGCTGACAGTGGCCTTAAAAATATTTATTAAAAAGTTTTTTATTTTTAAAGAGACGTTTTTAAGCTTCCTGCCAATCTAGCAGGCTATCTGCTGTTTAATCATTGATATGTCTTATTAATCTAAGCTTCCGAGAACCCAATTTAAATTTAGTTCAGTCCTGGGGAGGGAGGTCTGGGATCAATATTTGGAACCTCTAAGGTTGAAACTTTGCCCAGTTCCGCAGGAACTACTTGTTGTAGGATTTTTACATAGGAATGCAAACAAGGACCCTCTGGAGCTCTGGAAATGCTCAAGATAGCAATACCCTTGGTTATAATTAATAAATGCTATTGTTGCTGGTGTTTGTTACATCGGTGTGCACAACACTTTCCAGAGTACATGAATATAGGACCCTGCGTATACAGTCTCAAGTTCAACACAGGGAAGGCAACAGATGGAAGAGATTTGGGTATTTGCTTATTTCACATGATTAAACAAGCATGCTTCACTAGACCATTTGTTTTTTGAGGAAAAGCTCCCATCCACTGAAAACTGGTGCAGGTCCTCGCTTCAGACCAGGGTTGTTCTGGATTGGGGGCCCCCAACTGCGTCCTCTCCAAAATAAAAATAGGCTAAGCATATTTGTTTATACACGTAACTGAATGCACATGTGTTTTGGCCCTCAGTGACACTTGCACTAATTTGGGTTTAGTTCAGTGAGGCAGGCAAAGCCAATGTAATGCCCACCTCAGGTTGTTGGACTATAGCTCCCATAATAATAATAATAATAATAATAAATTTTATTTATATCCCGCCCTCTCCAGCAGAAGCCGGGCTCAGGGCGGCTAACAACACTAAAGTAGTGCAACATTATAAAAACATTATAAAAATTAATTAAAATCAAAATTGATGGCAACCATAAACTAAAGTTCTGTAAAGATGGCCAAAGGAGGGAGTCAGGCTGTGCCCTGGCCAAAGGCCTGGTGGAACAGCTCTGTCTTGCAGGCCCTGCAGAAAGATGTCAGGTCCTGCAGGGCCCTAGTCTCTTGTGACAGAGCGTCCCACCAGGTTGGAGCCGCAGCCAAAAAAGCCCTGGCTCTAGTTGAGGCCAGCCTAACCTCTCTGTGGCCTGGGACCTTCAAAATGTTTTTATTTGAAGACCGTAAGTTCCTCTGTGGGGCATACCAGGAGAGGCGGTCCCGTAGGTACGAGGGTCCTAGGCCATATAGGGCTTTGAAGGTTAAAACCAGCACCTTAAACCTGATCCTGTACTCCACCGGGAGCCAGTGCAGCTGGTATAGCACCAGATGAATGTGATCTCACAGCGAAGACCCTGTAAAGAGTCTCGTTGCAGCATTCTGCACTCGCTGGAGTTTCTGGGTCAGTCTCAAGGGCAGCCCCACGTAGAGCGAGTTACAATAATCCAGTCTGGAGGTGACCGTCACGTGGATCACAGTGGCTAGGTCAGGGCGAGAGAGGTAAGGAGCCAACTTGCTTAGCTTGGCGAGATGAAAAAATGCCGCCTTTGTTATAGCTGCAATCTGCGCCTCCATGGAGAGGGAGGTATCAAAGATTACACCCAAACTCTTAACAGACGGTGCTGGCACTAATTGCACCCCCGCAAGAGATGGGAGTTGCCCCCCCAATCCCATATCGTCCCGTCCCAGCCAGAGGACCTCTGTCTTCGAAGGATTTAACTTCAACCGGCTCCCACATAACCATCCAGCCACAGCTTCCAAGCATCTGATCAGTGTGTCTGGGGCCAAGTCAGGATGGCCATCCATCAACAGATAGAACTGGGTGTCATCAGCATACTGATGGCAGCCCAGCCCAAAACTCCGGACAAGCTGGGCGAGGGGGCGCATAAAGATGTTAAAAAGCATCGGGGAGAGTATCACACCCTGGGGCACTCCACACACCAAGGAGTGGCGCGATGACAATCCCCCCCCCCAAGCGCCACCCTCTGTCCCCGACCAGAGAGAAACGAGCGCAGCCATTGAAGAACTGTGCCCTGGATCCCCACGTCAGCAAGGCGGTGGTCCAGGAGTTCGTGATCGACCATGTCAAAGGCTGCTGACAGGTCTAGAAGGTCATCCCTGACCTTTTGCCAGGTTGGCTGGGGGTGGTGGGAATTGCAGTCCAAGAAAATCTGAAAGGCTCCACATTGACCACCCAAGGGATGTCGTTTTGGCAGGGGAACATTCCAAAAGCTTCACAGAAAAGGTGACTTTGGAAGAACTGAGAGAGGCAGCATCGCACAGGTGTTCTGAGAGGCAGCTGCAGACTTAAAAGGCAGCAAGAGCAAGGGACAAAGTCCTTCGAAGGAACAGTCTGCTAAGGTGGATGAGCAATTGTCACAGGCAGGGAATATGTCGAGATATGAGCAGAAGGAAAATGGATGGTGAACGCAAGGAGTTCGTTCTTGAGATGCGGCAGATGAAAAGCCAGTGTAGGGATTTCAGGAGAGGCAGCGATGGGAGGGTTGAATAACACGGGCGGTATTGTTGTGGACAATGGACCAAAGTGAGACTATAGAAGACCAAACACTACAGGATTGCAGGAGTCAAGGCAAGCAGTGATCAAAGCATGAACCAGCAATTGTGCCAAGGAAGAGGCTTGTCTTTTTGCAGCGTTGTAATGGGAGAAGGGGCACGACACTGAAGGACTACAAGAAGCACCTACAACTATCCTTCTTGCGTATGGCAGACTTTCTTAGAAGTATGATGAATACCCAATTTGCTGCCTCAAAGAGAGAGGATTGGACATGGTAGTCCTCCCCCCCCCCCCCAGTTCATTGTATACAGTAATTTTCCACTGGGCTACCAGTGCTCTGAGGCACAAAATACTGGATGTGATTGAAGAAGACAAATCAAAGTATGGTATCATTTTGGGACAGCAATTTTTCTGTCTGTATAACTCCTTTCATAATGTGTTCATTGCTATTTTAGGTTACTTCCTGCTTTTATGTAGTTTGATACCTCAGAGGTAGTCATTTAGAGAGACTTTACTATACATTAGATTTCATAACTGAGTATCTCAGTCTGATACCTTAATAGTAAGCTAGATTTAAAAAGGTGTGAGGATAGGATTAATGTCTCCCCTCCCCTTCCTTTTTGCATGAATCAATTCATATAGATGTGCTAGCAGAGCGGGTGTATTGAAAAGCTTTAAGATATCTTCCTGCAGCAGATATAAATAATGTCGCAGATAGAACAATAGGCCCAGAAAGGGTTCCTGGAATTGTGTGATAATAGTGTTTTATTCCAGGCCCAAATCACAGTTATTTTCTGTATTATCTGCAAAACAACGTAGCAAAAAACAACATGGGAGGCAGCAGCTACGAGTTACTGTTCTCTGCAGCTACAGCAGGCACTGTGATTCTCATGGTTTGACTTCACCCCCAGAAGTGCGCTCCATCAACGCTTTTATCTTGATAATTACATTCTGCACCAATGTCAAATAACCAGGCACCACCAAGTTGTTTCAGAACTATGAAGTGCTGTTGGTACAGCAAATCAAAAATATGATCTATAACAAGGTACAATTTTGATAACACGTTGAGGTTTTGAGGCTGGGAGGTGCAATCCCCAATCCATGGGGATGCAAGAGGTACAGTGTTACCTCGGGTTACAGACGCTTCAGGTTATAGACTCCGCCAACCCAGAAATAGTACCTCGGGTTAAGAACTTTGCTTCAGTATGAGAACAGAAATCGCGTGGCAGCGGGAGGCGCCATTAGCTAAAGTGGTACCTCAGGTTAATAATGGACCTCCAGAATGAATTAAGTTCTTAACCCGAGGTAGCACTGTACTCTGAATGAAAGCAGGATTAGAAGTTGAGCATAGTGGCAGTTGCTCATTCATTTAACTGCAGCGTTTGGCTGCACATTCTACAGTGGCCCCCAGAGTAGTAGAACACAAAGCTCTGGGCAGTAGTGGAGGCCAATAACAGGTTTCATCATAATCAATTAGGAAGTCAGTTCTCTGAACATGCAAAATAAGTAAGTAAATAGCCAGTTGGTGCTTATTATTTGTTGATCTGATTGAGCATTTATGGGACTTCAATTGCATTTGGTTTGATGTTCCTTCTTTTGATGCTTAATCACCTTATCGACTCTCAACACATTCATTGATTCATGCTGTTAAACTCTTCCATCCGGTTACACAAGACCATCAAGGAAAAAGCTACTGTGAACAAGGCTATATATTTTGGGGACTGCCTGGCAGCCGTCTCCGTGATCACGGTGCAGTGCACCATTTCCAACCACTAGGATCAGTGAGATTTTTGCCAACTTCAATGTGCCTTGCTTGATTGACACCAGGTTTCTTACGACACTGTGCATTTGGCAGTGCAAGCTAGTAGTTCAATGTAATTGTGAAGCCCTGGTTCAGCTTCAGTGGCGTAGCGTGGGGGGTGCAGGGGGGGCCGGCCGCACCGGGCGCAACATCTGGGGTTAGGGCAAATCCACAGGTTAGGGGGCGCAAATCCACGGGTTAGGGGGCGCAAATTACTTGCCTTGCCCCGGGTGCTGACAACCCACGCTACGCCACTGTTCAGCTTAGCTCCTTCGATTAATAACATGTTACTTGGACTTGTTGGCATAAAAAGGACATCTGCGATGTTAGATTGATATGTAAGGTTTGCACACAGCCTGGAAGCTTTCATCTTGCGAATCCTTGGTAGGAGAATAGGCTGACCTTAATCCGTGCACATACACACACAGGAAAAATAGCAAAGATGTTTATTCTTGGAAATACATACAGTGGTACTTCGGAAGTCAAACGGAATCTGTTCTGGAAGTCTGTTTGACTTCCAAAACGTTTGGAAACCGAGGCACGTCTTCTGATTGGCTGCAGGAAGCTCCTGCAGCCAATCGGGAGCCACAGAAGCTGCGTCAGTTCCAGTTTCCAAAGAATGTTCACCAACCGGAACACTCGCTTTCGGGTTTGCAGCGTTTGGGAGCCAAAATGTTCGACTCGCAAGGCGTTCGGGATCCAAGGTGCGACTGTACTTGGATAGGAAAGTTTCTCTCGTTCTGAATTGGGAGTGCATGGGAGCTATGCTTGCTCCTTTGTTCTCAGAGATCATTCCAAGATGACTTCTCCACAGAGGGTCCGAAGAAGTAGAGAGGAAGAGGGGGTTGCAACCTAAGAATATCAGTCTTAAGATCAAAGGGAAAGAGGAGTGAGATGATGCAATAATTGAGGGTTCCCTTCTCTTTTTTAAAAAAAATAATAATATTTATTACTTTTAAACCTTACAAACAAGAAGAAAAAGAAAAGGAGAAAAAAAGAAGAAGAAACAAAAGAGAGAAAAAACAATACAATACAATATATAAACAATACATCACACAACATTAACGCATTAAACTAAACAAAACAGAACAAAAACAATTTAAAAACATACATCATACCATTTCAATGCCTTATCTTTCATTCCCTTGTTTCATCGACTTCCTCTCACCTCCCTTTTTGTATTCCACTTCTATTAATTGTTTCAGCAAATCCTTTCCATCTTTCACTATTTTCTGTCATATAAATATCTTAACTTATTTTAGCCTTATTTTCCATTAATACTATAATACTTATTTATGCTTAACTCCTTATAACACTTCTACTAAGGCCATATAATTTCATTCCAACATTTTTATAACACTCATTAATTTTACCATATTTCTATAAATAAACTTTAAACTTTTTCCAATCTTCTTCCACCGTCTCTTCTCCCTGGTCTCGGATTCTGCCAGACATTTCCGTCAATTCCATATAGTCCATCAACCTGGTGCTCTTCTGTCCAAGGCTCTTAACTCTTTTCCAGGTCCCTTCTGCAAGTCTTCTTCGCATTTATACATACACTTTACTTTGTCTTCTGCTGATCTTGTTCTTAATTTCCTTTCTTTGATGCTGAAGAGTAGGTCTCGAGGGAGCTCCAACCTAACAATGTTTTTATTCCTTCTCGACATGTCATCCACATCTCCGTGGTTAAAACTAAAATCCAAAAGATATTTCAGGACGTGTTTCAAAGTCCCTCCAAATCTGCAGGTCCCCACAACTCCAATTTCCTCCTGACCCAGGTCCAGATCCCAAAGGTCAGTAAATCCCTGCATGAGGTGATCTATCCAACTTTCCTTCTCCAGTCCAAGCAGGGTTCCAATCTGACTTTCTCTGAATTCAATCATAGAGGGCAACAACTTGTAATCATCAAGTTGCCTCTGTAAGGCTGGGGCTCTCTCCCTCTCCACTTGTATTCAACAAGGTTCAACAACCACAACTTTCTCCCTCGCTTTCTCCACCATTTGGCATGTCAAAGTAGATTCCTGTATCGGTTCCTGAATAGTTTCTGTGTAGATGTTCACTTTTTGTCCCAAATTAGTCGCTTTTTGTTCCAAAATATCAATTTTAATATTCATCACGTCCCCCTTTTTATGGAGCTGTTCCAATGACTCACTTATCTTGCATAGTGCAATCACTAAGGCTTCTTCTGTCGACATTCTCAAGCAATCCAAGGTCAATCTCACGGTTTTCTCTTGCAGCTGGAGATTCCACCAGCCCAACTCTTGTAACAATTTCAAAGCCTCCCTCTAGAGGGAAACAATTTCTGTTTGTATCAATCCTTTTAAGCATAGTTCAAGCAGTAAAATTAGTTTCAATTTTCAGCTACTTTTACTCCTTTTTAAACGCAGAAGGAGACAATGAAAACAATGTATTTCTCTTATTTAACTAACTGTCACAGTCAATGAACTTCCCCAAAACGTCAGTCTTACTAGCAGTCCATTTCCAGGTTCAGAGCGGTGGTGATCCAACTTTCTTCACTCTCTCCTGCAGGCTTACGCGATCCAAAATTTCCCCCCTCTTCTCCTGCCTCCAAGGGGGGTTTAATGATTTTAGCCGTTGGAAGTTTAATCCTTTACATAGCACTTTCCAAGACTTTAGCTTGCAAATTCTTTGCTTCAATCTATTTACAAAAGGGGAAGGCGGACTTCCTGTTTGAAACCTCCCCGTTTCGGTGCCAAATTAAGACGTTTAAAAATCCAATTTTCCGTTCTACTCATGGGTAGTTGTTTACAATCAAATTGTCCACAGGAAAAAGTCAGCGTTCTCTGGCAGCAGCAATGCGGCTTCACTCCGTGAAAGAAGCAGTCAATTCGAAGCACCGCGTCACTCACCCCACATCGCTCCGGATACCAAAACCCGGGTTTCCCTGCGAGTAGGGGAGGCGCAAAAGGTGCCAGCCGAATCCCACGTTCACAGGCTTCTCCCGCCTGTGATTTTTAGTGGGTCTCCGCCTTCGCCGTGGCGGCCAGACCCTAAATTCCACGGAGCAAGTTCCTCCCGATCAGAGGAATTCTGCCATTGTTGGAGGCGCTAACCCGGAAGTCCCGAGGGTTCCCTTCTCTGTCCTCTTCAACCCATGCAAACCTCTCTCACCGAGCTGAGTTGCACTCACACTTCCAGCATGTGCCAGAGGTGCATTTATTGAATTCCCCCCTTCTCCCCTTTTAGAGGAGTAATGGTGGAGAAGCCTTCACTTTCCTTTTACCCGCAGAAGCTCCAGCATCCCATCCCATCCAGGCCCATATTGGGATAGTGACCGACAAAGACGCTATAGCAGAAGTGCAGCTGTTGGCTTGGCACCCAGATGTGGCTGGGAGAAACTTAAGCTGTATGAACTGCACGTGAACGGGATGAACTTGCTTTGTAACTTCCAACAGGATCTGCGGCATTAATTTATACCTGCGGATCAGGCCTTAGGTACCAGGCTGGGTGTTTGGCAAATGATACCCGCATGCTAGAATTGCTTAAGCCCCAGGAAGTCTCCTCCTATTCAGACTGGCCTGCATCATAGCTCAGCTTAGTGGTGAGCACAGACTTCATATGCAAAAGGACCAAGGCTCAGTACCTGCTACCTCTGTGTAGGGCTGGGAGAAACCCTTGTTGGAATTGCTGGAGAACTGCTGCCGGTCAGGGTAGACAGTGCTGAACTAGATGGACAAACCTTCTGGGAATTTTTTATTTTTTTGCTGCTTGCCTAGGACCACAAAAATGGGAATGATAAAAAAAACCCTTGTAAACTGCAATGCATTGCTGCTGGATTAAGTTTAACTTAGTGTGTCAAAATGGTTTTTAACCATGCGTAGGTTTTTAAGCGACTGCACTATAGGAACATTGGGTGTCTTTTTTTCTTAATTGAGAGGTGCTTCAGTTGGTTTTGAGAGTGATGGTTGTGCAATTGCCTGTGCATTGCCGCCATATATGCCAAAAGAACTTGACAACCATCTGCTCCATATTTATTCAAATGGTGCCAGGTGACACAAAGTCCATTCAGAACAGCTCGTCTTGTCTTGCCTTTTATTTTATTTTTCATGAGCAGCTTAGGCCAATTATGTGATGCCCTGAGAGTGCTTTAACAGTGTTATTAAACAGCAGGGAACTGCGAGGCTGCTCTGGTAAACATCACTTAATTCTTTCAGGAAGCTATTCAAGCCTAGCAAAAATAACTTTCCACTCCACTCTACCTAAATGCAGGCGTCGGTTTAGTTCTGCTCCATGTAGCTCAACTTTCTCTTGGGTCTTGTCTAGGCTATACAGCAACAAGTGGGACCTGCAGCGAAATGTTGCAGAGATTAGTCCTCCTGGCCAGGATTCCTAGCAGTCAGCCATGCCCTTTTCTAGGTTACACCATTTCACCACACCTGGTTTCCCACCAGGAGAAGCTGGTGAAGATATCTGTGGACCTTCCCCTGCCCAGAGAAACAAGACAGAGCTGTAATGTGATAGTAGCACCCTTCCCTGCTCTTAGTTGTGTCCTTGATTTCCTTTCCAGACATGGGCAGTAGAGGAGGTCAAAGAATCATCTATGCATGCTTCTTTCCCCAGAAAGAAGAGGACATTTCTCATTTACTCACATCTCCAGTTATAGGCGTGGGGAGGAGACTACTTGGGCCAGATTTAGGCAAGGCAGGTTTGCTGCAAAAATGGGCCTCCAGACATCCTTTGTGCTCATGATGGCATTTGGGGGGGGGGCGTTATATGTGCTCCCACATCCAACACTCTTTGTGCCCACAAAAGTTCTGGGTCAATCATACTGCTTCATAATCAGCTGGTGCATGAGCCATACTTTCCTTTCTGACACCCTAAAACTTTTTACATCACAAACGTTCCCATTTTATTTTCTTGTTTACACCCCACTTTTGTTGTACTGTAGCACTTGTGCCTTAAGGCGTCCTGGCAACATTTGTGAATTAGGTTTGGTTCACCACAGTGGCTGCAGAAGATGCCAGCATTCCTGTGGAGTTTTGTGCTCAAAGGAGTGGAGATTTTAGTGCAGCAGCCGCAACGTGAACATAAATCTTTAAAAGTGTGCACATGGAAGAATGGTGGCATAGCAGTGTAGCACAAGTTACATGTGCTTGGGGTGGACAAGGGGAACATTGAGGATAGCATGAACATGGACAGTGGAATGAGTGGAGTTAGGATGTGAATGCAGTATTGTAAGAACACTGGGGAAGCATCGGAAGATAATTGATATTGGTGTGTGGACAGTTCATTGTAAATCCACTTCTAATGCACTATTAATGTATCAACAACATGTTGCTGTATGTATGCACAATAAACCAGCAATCTGAATGGCTCCTTGGGGAAGACATTGATTCCTGCTTTTGCAAAGGTCCCAGAGGGTCTTTGGTTACCTTGCCATTTTGCAGCTGTTCTAACAATGCTTGATAACGACTTCTTCTTTTTTCCTTTAATCTGGTGGATGGGCAGACCATGCCGTTTTTTTCCATGCATTTCCAGCCTACCTTTGTTTTCTGTTTGTGCCGCAGCTCCCCTCACATCTTCTCCTTGCCATGTCTAAGCCACTTCATCTGAGCCTCTGTAAAAATTAGATTAAAGGTGGTTTTGTGAAAACAAGGAAGGTAAATAATCAATTGTAAAGTATTTTGCATACTATAAAAGCATTACATGATAAAACAAACAAGGACTGGGTCTCTGAGATGGAAGAGTATTTTGGGGTCAAAAAACTGAGAGAGAGAGAGAGAGAGAGAGAGAGAGAGAGAGAGGGAGAGACATCTTGCATCATCCCTAAGGAGTCCTAAGACAAGTAAAATACAGACTGTTTTGTTTTCTTTGTACCAAAGCTCAGCAACACACTGAGATACTGTGATGTAATATGGATCGAACTTGGAGAGCTAATAAAGATTTTTCTCTCCTGTTAATTGTGCATATGAATAAACTGTGTACATGTCTTGGATAATGAATTTAAACATGGATAGGCAAACTAAGGCCTGGGGGCCAGATCCAGCCCAATCGCCTTCTAAATCCAGCCCACAGACGGTCCGGGGTTCAGCATGTTTTTACATGAGTAGAATGTGTCCTTTTATTTAAAATGCATCTCTGGGTTATTTGTGGGGCGTAGGAATTCGTTCATTTCCCCCCCTTCAGAATATAGTCCGGCCCCCCACACGGTCTGAGGGACCCCCTGCTGAAAAAGTTTGCTGACCCCTGAATTAAACTGTGGAGATCAGGTGATTCTTTTCTGCAGACTGCCTAGGCATCAGTCTATTGTTTCACAACTGTGCCGTATAATAGTTTAGAGGCAGAAAATAAATCTGAATAAATTTGTTCATGTCCCCAAACACAGCACAATCTCATCTCACAACGAGTTGCAAATTACCAGTTTCATCACAGCGGTGTGTGATAGAGTATTTCAGTGTTTACATTGGTAATGCTCTGTTGATTTGATGCATAGGGAAATTTGTGTGTTGTGTATTTCAAGAACTCCAGCAGCCCCTGGTTACCAATCTCAATCAGCTGCTAAAACATTCCAGTCTTAAATTTAGCAGTAGGTTGGTAAGCGCCAACAAACAGGTACACCTTAGGATGAATGGAATGTAAGTGACTATTGTTAACAAAGAATCTTGTAATGGAAATTGCTTAGCCTTGGTAGATAAGATCCCACTATTTAAAAAGCAATTTTTCCAAAATTACTGCAGAATCAGTGGCATTTTCCAATAGCGGTGGAAGCAGAATTTGAAGTGAGACAAGGTCCTGAGTTACCTTTTCTATCTTGTAATATTTTTTCCCCAAAAAAAGGCATGGAATGAGGCCACCACTCTTGTAAATAACCTGTTAGTGTCTCACCCAAAGGCATTGATGAATTTAGAGGTTCCTTGCCCGTTTTTCACAAAATGCCATCCATCTTTCATTCTTACCTGGGCTCTATCGGGATGTCTCTGTATGATTTATTGCACTGTGAATCAAGTTAAGCAGTCTGTCGTACAGCAGGTCTTGTTTCAGATTACATCATATGTTGCCTGCTACGTGACACCAGAGCTATTGGTCCTAATCAGGACGAGGAGGAAAAGCATGAATGCTGTTGCGATCCATACTGAAGAGACCACCTTCTGTCTAAGCTACTGTGCAACTCCGCAGCTAAAAGTGGCCAGTTAATGTTCCCATGACCCAGAATGCAGGCCAGCTGTTGCCAAACAAGCAAAGGCTCATTTAATGTCCCTGTAGTTAAAACACTATGTGATGCTGGGCAGACTGCTGGTAGATGACAGTGGCAAAAGAATGAGCTGTATCTGAGGAGGTTTCAATTCCAATCTTACCACTGTTATAAGATCACTGGTTTGCTTTTCTCTTTCTCCTCTTGCCACTGAGCTCTTGGAATCTGTGTGTCCAAATAAATTACACAGTAGGCAGGGAAGATCCTAGTTATATCTAACTAGGGTCGAGATGCAAGGAGCCATGCCTGCTCTTTGTTCTCAAAGATGTCTCCTCTCCCAACATGAAGAGGAAGAAAGAGGGGGGAAGTAGTGAAGACACCAACCCTGAAGATAAACCTCAAGTCCTTCCTCTCCCTATATAAACAGACTTGGACACTGAGATCATCCTCTGAGGAGCTTCTTCATGTGCCTCCTCCTCGTGAGGTCCAGAGGATGGCAACACGAGAACGGGCCTTTTCTGCAGTGGCCTCCCATTTGTGGAATCCCATCTGAGGTTCATCTGCTGCCTTCATTATATATCTTTAGGTGCCAGGCAAAAACATTCCTCTTCAACCAGGCCTTTGGCTGATTAATATTCTACGAACAGGCTTTTCAATGTGTTTGTGACAGGGAGTGGGTGTTATTATTTTGTTGTTTCTGTTTTAACTATTTATTTGTACTTCTATCTTGTGTTTTTATCATGTGAACCTGTCCTGAGATCTTTTGTTGATGGGCAGTACATAAATCTAAGGAATAAAATATCAGTCCAGCATCTGAGGAAGGGTCAGCACAGGACAGTTTTGGAGGTTTTTCTCTGTCTGCTTTCTCCCGTGAAGTCCAGCCTTTGATACAAGCTGACTTGTATCCCAACCCTTCCAACACAAGCTGCATCAACAACTCACTTTTCCTCCTGCAGCTTGTGCAAGGCTGTGTCTTCTCTTCAGTGATCTGGTGGGTGGGGGCCAGACACAGAAGGAGAAAATTCAAGGCCCAGCAGTAGAGCAAGGAAACAAAAGTGTCTCCTTATTCCAGTACTGGAAGGGTTGTACACCAATACCATCCTAAATGCCATTGTTTAATTCTTATTCATTGGTACCTCTGATTACAAACTTAATTCATTCCGGAGGTCCGTTCTTAACCTGAAACCATTCTTAACCTGAGGTACCACTTTAGCTAATGGGGCCTCCTGCTGCCGCTACGCCACCATCACACGATTTCTGTTCTCATCCTGAGGTAAAGTTCTTAACCCGAGGTACTACTTCCGGGTTAGCAGGGTCTGTAACCCGAAGTGTTTGTAACCCAAGGTGTTTGTAACCCGAGGTACCACTGTACTTAACCATTGGTTCTGTTGAATGTAAATGTGACAGGATCAGTTTCTGACAGTGATAACAATCCCCAGTGCTCAGAGCTGTGCATCATGCAAGAATGGTGCTGACTGAACTAGCCCATCCCTCTTTGGCTCTTGTATTGCCAATGGCGACATTGATTCCCACCAAGTAGATGCCAATTATGTTGCAACACACTGCTGGGTCACATCAAACCTATTGAGAAGCGACACCCCAGCTTCTTCTAAGAACTCAGCAGCAATTAGAATATTTGCTTGTTTAAATTGTTTTCATGCTGTGATACATGAGAGCAGAAAAGATCAATAGAACTGCATGAAGAACAGAGAAGAAGGGATCGATTCTGTTGCAAGCTGATCTCTCTCTCTCTCTGCTTTTATATTCCTCTCAGTGGCAAAGATAAAAAAAATTCAGCACACACAAGAAAGTCTGTTTATTACATATAATCATTCCAGTGGTTGGCAGGTGTTAAAACTAGATTGCAAAACTAATAACAGTTGGGATTTTGGTCCTGTTGACTTGTATTTGTCAAGTTTGTTTCCAGAGAATAAGACTGAGCCTGTAGCTCTTGTTTTCAACAGGGTGCCACCTAAAGACTGCTGAAATCCCTAGGTCAGGGGTGCCTAGGATTCTGACCCTTGGTCCTGTTTAGCTTGGTGACGGGAGTGTCCCAACCTTACCGATTTTGGTAAAAGATGGAATTCATCAGCCAATGCCATTCAAATTATGCAATTCTGGGCTCCATGGTCTGATGGTACAAAGCTTCATGTACTTGGTGCTGACCTTTAAAGCCCTAAACGGCCTCGGTCCGGTATACCTGAAGGAGTGTCTCCACCCCCATCATTCTGCCCGGACACTGAGGTCCAGCGCCGAGGGCCTTCTGGCGGTTCCCTCATTGCGAGAAGCAAAGCTACAGGGAACCAGGCAGAGGGCCTTCTCGGTAGTGGCGCCCGCCCTGTGGAACGCCCTTCCAGCAGATGTCAAAGCGATAAACAACTACCTGACATTCAGAAGACATCAGGGAAGTTTTTAACGTGTGATTTTACTGTATTTTTGGTTTCTATGGAAGCCGCCCAGAGTGGCTGGGGAGGCCCAGCCAGATGGGCGGGGTATAAATAATAAATTATTATTATTATTATTACTTGCAAGATGCCTTCTGATTGCCGTGGTGCTTTGTCCTGCAACTCTGCCTGCCCAGGACTTTTGCTATCTATTTTTCTATTGTGCTGCCTGCTACCAGGGATCTTTATGGGGCTTTCCGCTGCCAAGATCCTTGGGGGTCAAGGATTGCCCTGGGCTTGATGCATCCCTAAAGCTGAAGTGGAACAGCAGCCTTAACGGATGAGACTCGGGGACCATTCAGGACCATTTTGGCTCGAATGGTATTGTTTTGCTCCTTGATGTCTCTGTTAGCTCTGCATAATGAGTGCTTCTAAAAGAAGTGCAGCTGGGCATCGCCGATAAAACTGTTTACAAGGCTTCTGTGCAATTAGTCTGTTAACCTTCGCTGTAGAATTGCAAGCAGGTCCCGGAGAGAACGCTTTTAAAGGCAAGAACATAAGCAGGAACATAAACAGTTGTGGAGTTTGTCTTGCAGGAACACGTTTGGCTATTTAAAAAAGATCATTGAAGAAAGCTGAGATGGGATTGATTCTCAGAACCTCGGGTGGGGTGGGGTATGCTCTTTCTAGGAAGCTCGTAAACACACCATTTGCCTCCAGAGTTCTCAGCAGTTTGGTATGACTAGATGCCTATTTATGTAGCACTTTTTAAACCTGCAAAGCACATTGAAAGCTTTTTTAATGTGTTCAGCCTCCCATCAACTGTGTGAGGTAGGAATATTTATTTCCACGTGAAAGATAGGGAATTGAATCTACTAGAGCCTGTGAATTGCTGAAGTCAGGCCATCACAGAAATGTGGCTTGATCCCTGCTCTCCACATTCTCACTATCACGGTCCACTTCACGGGCAGTCAAAGTCCTGGCTGGGGACGTCGGGACCAGGGGCAAGATGGTGGGGTGGGAGCAGCAATGGGGGGCCAGAAGCAGGTGTCAGGAAGCCAAGAGTCCGAGGGTCAGAGAGCCAGAAGTCAAGAAGCCAAGGGTCTGAGGGTCAGGAAACAAGGGGTCACGAAGTCAAGGGTCCGAGGATCGAGGATCAAGCAGCAAGAAGTCAAGGAGCCAAACGCAGCCAGGCAGGAAACATGTTGCTGTGGCAAAGAGCCGAAGGGAAATGCTGACCTTATATCCCTTCCTTGCTCTTGCCACCAGGTGCTGTGAGTTACCAATTGGCCTCACCTGTGTGGCTGCACTTTGCCTCTTCAGAACAAACTTAGGAAGGCCCCAGTCCTGCAGGTCACAGGGCCTGGCTCCTGCACGCACTTCTGACACTCACATTCTTCTCTTGGCCACTGGAGCACCCTGCAAAGAGCCAAAAATAGGGAAGCCTGAGGAGGATTCAGCTTTGCCTGTTTTTCCTCTTTAGAATTAGAGTGACACTGATGATTTTACAACTTATAGAGCTGCTCTTTTTGCTTTGGCAACTAGGAAAATCAGGGAGGGCAAATAATTTTGATAAATAACCCGTTAATTGTAAAGGGGACTCAAGAGGTCTAATTTGCACAATCCATATATGTCTCTCTTCTGTTTTACCTGTCCTTGCAAGAAAGGTTTCTGTTAGATTTGGTTGTGGTTTTATTGTCTGTTTAGTGTTTGTCAATTTTTATTTATTTATTTATGAATTTCAGTTATATGAATTTCAATAGTTTTACAGTCATTTTAACATTTGCCGACATCTACTTTTAACTATGGATCGCTATGACGACTCTCATTTTAGAAAAGAGGACGTGTCCTGGAAAAAGAGGACGTATGGCAACCCAGAGACCTATAAATTCACACAAAGCCATAATGTGGAATATGCTGTGGTTTTCATGCAGCAAGGGTGAGGGGTCTTAGGTCCAGGAGGCAATTGAGGTCCTTCAGACCTTTCTGCCTGGCCTTGGGGCTCTTCCCCAGACAACATCCCTCACTAGCCAGGCAGTGGGTCGTACTCTTGAATGCTTTTGCTTAACTAGTATTTGTCCTTGAACTCTGATGAACTTTTGCTTGCGGGGGATAGAGAGAAGTGTGTGCATGTGTGTAGAAATCAGTCCAGTGTGCAGAGGTAACATTTCAATTCATTGTTCCATCAGCTTTTGATTCTGGCACCACCCACCACTGGTATTTGCCCTGTGCAGAGGGATTGCATTGAAGGGACTGTGGCTCTCGGGCTGCAAAATGTTTCCCACTCCACCCTGCTGTTTTATTGTTTGCTTCAGTGTTTGACAGTGGAACATGCTCCCTCAGAAGGTGGTGGACTCTCCTTCCTTGGAGGTTTTAAAGCAGAGGTTCAATGGCCATCTGTCAGGGATGCTTTAGTTGAGATTCCTGCTGGATGACCCTTCCAACTTGGCAATTCTGTGATGCTGTGACTCTATGACAGCTCAAAGCATCTTTTCAAAACAGTGTCTCATTTATTCCCTGACCAGACTTGAATCTTGTTTAACAGTATTACGCGCTCTCAAACCATTTTCTGGGTGCCGGGTGCCACAATCACATAAACTGTCACCTGTTTATTTCAGGCTTGGAACTCTTTCATGTAGGAAGAAATAATGTATTTTGTGTGCTTTGAAGTCTGGTGCAAAAGTTCTATTTTTTTTGCCCTGTGTACTCTTGGTAAAAAAATAGCAGTTGTGTATACCTTTTCAAAGGGATGCAGGTGGCGCTGCGGGTTAAACCACAGAGCCTAGGACTTGCCGATCAGAAGGTCAGCAGTTCGAATCCCCGTGACGGGGTGAGCTCCCGTTGTTCGGTCCCTGCTCCTGCCAACCTAGCAGTTCGAAAGCACATCGCAAGTAGATAAATAGGTACCGCTGCAGCGGGAAGGTAAACGGTGTTTTCGTGCGCTTCTCTGGTTCGCCAGAAGCGGCTTAGTCATGGTGGCCACATGACCTGGAAGCTGTACGCTGGCTCCCTCGACCAATAAAGCGAGATGAGCGCCGCAATCCCAGAGTCGGCCACAACTGGACCTAATGGTCAGGGGTCCCTTTACCTTTTATACATTTTCAAACTATGGATTTTGTTTTCCTACATGGAGAAATGCTTTCTGTGTTTGAAGTTGTGAAGCTTGGCTCCAGGATAACCTGTATTTGTTCAATAAGCCTCACAGAAGGAATATTATATTTCCCAAAGTGTATTTCTGCAACTATCAATACAGTTGTACCTTGGATCCCGAACAACTGGCTCCCAAACAAATTGGCTCCCAAACAATCGAAACTCGGAAGTGAGTTTTTGAATATTCTTTTGGAAACCAAACGCCTGACGGGGCTTCCATGGCTTCCGATTGGCTGCAGGAGCTTCCTGCAGCCAATCAGAAGCCACGCTTTGGTTTCTGAACATTTTGGAAGTTGAACAGACTTCCAGAATGGATTCTGTTCGACTTTCAGGGTACGACTGTAGTTTATTTGCAAATAACACTTAAAAATGGTTTCTACTGATGAAGAACATTTATTCTGCATAGAACGTTTTCAGATTAGGGGGGTTCTTATGTGAACAAAGAATTGGCATCCAGAGTTCATTCTTTGTGTTCCATTAGAGTTCTGTAAACATCAGGAACCCACTGAGTTTAAAAGATCAGGTTTTCCATGCAAGAGAAGTTATTTTGCATCCTATGAATGAAGCTAATTGGCTTAATTATGAAACAGTTGTGTTCTTTTTTTGGATGACTTCTGTTAAATGGCTCCCCACTGTATACGTTAGGTGACTAATCATAATCTATTTGACGGATCAAAACTTTACAAAAAGGGACATTTATTTCTGTTTCCATACATAACATGCATGACTCCACACAACTGTAGGAGGAGGTATTATATTGTGAATGGCTAT
This sequence comes from Podarcis erhardii, assembly GCF_964252035.2. Classification (NCBI taxonomy): domain Eukaryota; kingdom Metazoa; phylum Chordata; class Lepidosauria; order Squamata; family Lacertidae; genus Podarcis; species Podarcis erhardii. The sequence continues at coordinate 31,802,720 of NC_138509.1, forward strand.
TTCATAATGCTAATTCGACTTTAAGACATTTTCAGGAACAAAGCTCCACTTCAGTTGTTGCTTGTGGAGGCAGGAGTTAAACATGAGCCATGGTGGCATTCCACTTTTCAGAAGAAACTGAGGGCAGGGACCTTTAATTTATATACTAATGAAACTGTCATAGAATTGTAGAGTTTGAAGGGACCCCAAGGGTCATCCAAACCAACCCCCTGCAATGCAGGAATCCTGCCTATAGTCATCCTCAGGTGGGCTTGAACCACCAACCTTCTGGTTAACAGCCAGACACACTTAACCCATTGTGCCACCTGCCTGTCAAGAGCCATTGACACTGATGACTTTATGTCAATAAAAATAATACAGAGCCCCAGCAAAAATGAGGCAGTTGCAAGATTCTTGACCAAGCATGTCCCTCGCTTTGTGCTTTCTACTTGCTTCTAGCCATGCACACGTAATGATCATTGATTGATGGATGGATTGCACCTATATCTCACCTTTCCTCCAAGGAGTTCTGAGTAGTGTACATGGTTATCCATTTTATCCTCACAACAACCCTGTGAGGTAGGTTAGGCTGAGAGGCAGTGACTGGCCTAAGGTCACCCAGTGAGCTTCAGGGCTGGGTGGGGATTTGAACCCTGGTCTCCCAGGTGCTAGTCCAACACTCGCAAGCACTACACCACACTGACTTTAATCAGCAAATTCAGATTGCAGGTTCCACTGAGGAACAAGAAGGAGGTATCAGCATTCTCAGAGCCAAACCTCAGCTTTGAAGAGTTTTGGTTCCCCGTCCCAGCAAAAACCCTCTTAAAAACTTCCTAGCGGGGCATATTTGGTAGTCATGGAATAATGGCAATTGAAAAACAAAAACGGGAAATTAATGGGGGTGGAATATGATGTCCCTGGGGAAGGGGAACAGTGCTTTCCCTGCTTTGGGGAGGAGGTGGGAGGGCACAAGGACCCTGCCAGAGCCATGCACCTCCTTCCCAAAGCCCAGTGCCAAAGGCTGGGGTGGGGGGCATCAAATTTTGGGCTTGCTGCCCGCCCCCATGCAACAAGTCCTGTGGGTTCTGTGTCAAAGTACTCTTGTGGCCCATTTTATATGAAAAGCTGGACCGCCCTGGTAGGTGGATAACACCTAAAACCAGTGTGCCACTAAAAACAAATGAATAACCAGTGCTGGGAGTAAATGTCAAGTACTGAATTCCCTGTGCATAAACAAACAGAAGCCAGGTAATTTCCTGTACATGATGGCATTGATCCCATTAGGAATGCTACATGCTTGGCATATTTCTGCATCAGTTTCAATTTGCTTAAGGCGTGATTTGTTGTGAAGAGCACTCAGCTCTCAGTGGAATGTTGATTTAAAGGAGGAGGGGGAGAAGAAAGAAAGAAAGAAAGAAAGAAAGAAAGAAAGAAAGAAAGAGAGAGAGAGAGAGAGAGAGAGATCAGCACAAAGAGTTTTTCCTGCAGCAGTGATTCAACTTCTTTGAGTCACAAATGTGCCCAGTTTTCAAGGGTGTGTCACACACGGTCAGACTTTGCATGCTGTCTCATAGACACACATGGCACATAAGCCAGGGAATGGGGAACCTGGTGGGGCCTTCTTGATGTTGCTGAACTCCCAGCTTCCATCAGCCCCAGCCAGCATGCCCAGTGGTCAGGCATAAGAGGAGTTGTAAGTCAGCAACACCTGAACTTCTGCACACTGCGGGCGAAGGCTTCCTGCAGATTCTATCTTTCCAGGAGCTCCATTACCCACAACGTAGGAATTGGGCCTTTAGTGTGGTGGCACCTACATTTCGGATTTCCTTCCCCTTGAATATTAGGTGGGTGCCACCCCTGCTGTCTTTTTGACCTCCCTCTTTGGACAAGCCTTTTGAGTTCTTTCGCACTTCTGCATCTGTACTGGAATTGCCCTTAAGTGGCTTTCAATTTATTTTATGTATTTATACACCACCTTTCCTCCAGGGAGCTCAAGGTGGCTGACATGCTTCTCCCCCTTTCCATTTTACCCTCACAACCACCCTGTGAGGTAAGCTAGGCTGGGAGATGGCAGCCGGCCCAAAGTCACCCAGTGATTTGAACCCCAGTCTCCCAGGTCCTATCTCAGCACTCTTACCACTGCAACACAGTGACTCTCTATTTATTATTGTTTTATCACTGGTTTGCCATTCTGGGCTCCTTTCATAGGACATGGGATGCGGGTGGCGCTGTGGTCTAAACCACTGAGCCTATTGGGCTTGCCAATCAGAAGGTTGGCGGTTTGAATCCTCGTGACAGGGTGAGCTCCTGTTGCTTGGTCCCAGCTCCTGCCAACCTAGCAGTTTGAAAGCACACCAGTGCAAGTAGATAAATACTGCGGCGGGAAAGTAAATGGCATTTCCATGCACTCTGGTCAGTGTTCTGTTGCACCAGAAGTGGTTAAGTCATGCTGGCCACATGACCCAGAAAGGACAAACGCCAGCTCCACTCGGCCTGAAAGCAAGATGAGCGCGCAACCCCACAGTCGCCTTTTGACTGGACTTAACTTCCAGAGGTCTTTAACCTTTATTTATTTATTTATTTATTTACCTACCTACCTACCGTAAGAAGGGGACAAACTAATACAGTGGTACCTAGGGTTAAGAACTTAATTCGTTCTGGAGGTCTGTTCTTTACCTGAAACTGTTCTGAACCTGAGGTACCACTTTAGCTAATGGGGCCTCCCGCCGCCGCCACGCCGCCAGCACGCAATTTCTGTTCTCATCCTGAAGCAAAGTTCTTAACCTGAGGTACTATTTCTGGGTTAGTGGAGTCTGTAACCTGAAGCGTCTGTAACCTGAGGTACCACTGTATCTGAGGGGCCACAGGTTCCCAAACCCTGACATAGACAATTTAGTGTGTACTTCAATTTTGCATGTGTGTGTGTGTGCAATCAGACTGAGGGAGCAAGGCTGTTACACACATCTATATGTACATATGCTCCAACTCGCACAGATTGTCTCTGCACCCTGGAGGAGGTGGGTGAAAGCCCAGTTCCCACACCCACACTGCATGGGCACACGGCAGCATAGGAAGAGGCCTTTGGGTCAAAAACCATTCGTGCCCACGAGATATGAAATTGCGACCTCCAACGCCTGCACCAGATTTCATGAGGATACCCCGGTGTTCAACAGTGATAGTTTGATTTTGCTCTAATGTTGCAAGCTGCCTTGAAAGGGCACTTGTACATCTGACCCCCACTCGCCACTGACATGCACGCCCCCCCCCAGAAGGTTGCCCACAAGGGAACGAGACCCTCAGGTAGAAGAAAGTTCCCCACTCCTGGATTAAACCTACACATCCCTTTATCTGACTAGTGAGCATGGTTTGGGTGTTGTTCAAATGATGTATACTTTGCCAAAGGGGAGAAAACAATCTTGGTCTCAAGTCCTGTGAAGGTGATGCGGGGAGGGCCTTTCAAGGAGAATTTTTGATCACAATGGCCTTAAGGAATATGTACTTAGAAGTTCCAATATTCTTCCAAGAGCAATGGGCTAGTGCAGCAATATTTTGTAGCGCCGATTTTACTAATGAAAGGCAGGAGCCTCTAATGATTGTTCAAGGCAGGCAACCTCTGCGCTGCTGCTGCCCACTAGACAGGGACAAAGAAGACAGCAATTACCTTAATTTCATCCCAGGCATACAGTTCTAAAAGACCTCTGCATCTGCTGCACGTTCCACCCAATCTCTCCTGTATAACAAGTATGTGTCACCGTTGGGAGAGCACAGGCATTGATCTGCTCCCTAATTGTACATATTCTGACTTCTGTTGCGACGCTGTCATAACCTGAACACCAACGGAGCCCATTAAACAAGAAAAGAAAAATGTCAAAAGAGCTAATGTCTTCCATGCATCAAAGGCAGAAAACCGAGACAGAAACACAATGAAGCTCTGATAAACAAATGCAAGATAAGAAAGCAGTTGTGAAAATTCGATAGAAAGACTGTATTCAAAGCCCAGAATATATCCTCTATATCAGTGGGGGGGGGACATGTGGGGGCTCCCCTAGACATTGTGAACGGATTGCAGGTCCCATCTCCCTGACCGTTGAGCATGCTAGCAGGAGTAGAGATGGTGGGGACATCTGGGGAACTACAGATTCCATATTTCAGCTATAGAAGCATAGAATTATAGTGGTGGAAGTGACCCCAAGGTTCATCTAGTCCAGCCACCCTGTAATGATTGATTGCATTTTTACTTGTCTTTTCTACATGATTTTGCTTCTAAGATTTAGAATTGGGGGGTGCTGGGATAGATGTGGGGGACGGGAGGGAAAGAGCAAAGAAAGGGATGATTAGTATGTCTATAGGCATTGAGGGCAAAGAAGAACAGCAGTCAAAGAAACACTTCGGGGCACCACAGCCGAGATTCTAAAATTACCAAGTTCTGTACTAATGCCACGTTCCATGACAGAACAGCAGACCCATGGCTGTGTAAAATGCACACCACCTTGGGAATCCTATAGAAGATTACTATTTGGGGGAACCTAAATTGACTTTTGGAGCTTCTGCATTCTTCTTATTGCGTAATTGGCAAAGTTTTTACCATCTGCTTCCAGTAAGTAGTACCCAGTGTCTACTTGGTCTCCAGAGTAATTGGAGTACTTAGGTCACAAGTCTACTAACCAAGATGTTTGACATAGCCCGTCTACAGTGACTCAGCAAAGTAAACTACTAGGGACAATTCTTCCCAGAGAATAGTATGGACTATATATTGGCTGGGGACGCGGGTGGCGCTGTGGGTAAAACTTCAGTGCCTAGGACTTGCCAATCGTATGGTCGGCGGTTCGAATCCCCGCGGCGGGGTGAGCTCCCGTCGTTCGGTCCCAGCTCCTGCCCACTTAGCAGTTCGAAAGCACCCCTCAAGTGCAAGTAGATAAATAGGTACCGCTTTATAGCGGGAAGGTAAACGGCGTTTCCATGTGCTGCACTGGTGCTGGCTCGCCAGAGCAGCTTCGTCACGCTGGCCACGTGACCCGGAAGTGTCTCCGGACAGCGCTGGCTCACGGCCTCTTAAGTGAGATGAGCACACAACCCTAGAGTCGGACACGACTGGCCTGTACGGGCAGGGGTACCTTTACCTTTACTATATATCGGCTATTGTTATTTAAATTATGAGGGCATCCTTTTAATTAAAAGGTTTTCTTTCCACTCCTCTGAAACATTCTTGTCAAAGAAGAATACCTTTTGTACTTAGTCAAAACACATCAAGGCAAACCATTCATGTGCTCTAAAGATAATACCCGCATTTGGACAAGGAAGCTTTCGGCTTGAAGAGGATCAGAAGTTTTTGTTTCTGATTTCAGTTAAGCACCGTTGAGTGTTATTTCCAAACCCTAAATTGCGCTTAATCTTAGAATCATAGAATTATAGAGTTGGAAGAGACCACAAGGGCCATCGAGTCCAACCCCCTGCCAAGCAGGAAACACCATCAGAGCACTCCTGACATATGGTTGTCAAGCCTCTGCTTAAAGACCTCCAAAGAAGGAGACTCCACCACACTCCTTGGCAGCAAATTCCACTGTCGAACAGCTCTTACTGTCAGGAAGTTCTTCCTAATGTTTAGGTGGAATCTTCTTTCTTGTAGTTTGGAACCATTGCTCCGTGTCCGCTTCTCTGGAGCAGCAGAAAACAACCTTTCTCCCTCCTCTATGTGACATCCTTTTATATATTTGAACATGGCTTTCATATCACCCCTTAACCTCCTCTTCTCCAGGCTAAACATGCCCAGCTCCCTTAGCCGTTCCTCATAAGGCATCGTTTCCAGGCCTTTGACCATTTTGGTTGCCCTCCTCTGGACACGTTCCAGTTTGTCAGTGTCCTTCTTGAACTGTGGTGCCCAGAACTGGACACAGTACTCCAGGTGAGGTCTGACCAGAGCAGAATACAGTGGCACTATTACTTCCCTTGATCTAGATGCAATACTCCTATTGATGCAGCCCAGAATTGCATTGGCTTTTTTAGCTGCCGCATCACACTGTTGGCTCATGTCAAGTTTGTGGTCAACCAAGACTCCTAGATCCTTTTCACATGTACTGCTCTCAAGCCAGGTGTCACCCATCTTGTATTTGTGCCTCTCATTTTTTTTTTGCCCAAGTGCAATACTTTACATTTCTCCCTGTTAAAATTCATCTTGTTTGTTCTGGCCCAGTTCTCTAATCTGTCAAGGTCGTTTTGAAGTGTGATCCTGTCCTCTGGGGTGTTAGCCACCCCTCCCAGTTTGGTGTCATCTGCAAATTTGATCAGGATGCCCTTGAGTCCATCATCCAAGTCGTTGATAAAGATGTTGAATAAGACCGGGCCCAAGACAGAACCTTGTGGCACCCCACTAGTCACTCTTCTGTAGTGTGTCTGAAACAGGCCAGCTTCTTTATCCATGGTTTGAAGCTGGCTTGTTTCAAAACCACAGTTAAGATTAGCCACAGTTTGTTGGGTTTTGATGACATGACAAACTGTGGTTAATTAGAAACAGAAGCAAAAGCTTCCAAACTCCTTTTCATGGCTGTGCTAGTAGAAGGGAGGGAGGAGGGGCTTCTCTAAGCTTGTGTCCATCATGATAAACCATGACATCTGAACACAGGCATGGAGGATGACTTATTGCAGCTTGTAAACTGACCAGCATGTTATTTACTGGGTTCCCGGATAAGTGTGGCATTCCTGCTAAGTAAAAGTCGCTTTGTAAGTTTTTCAGTAGTACCTGCTGTGAATTGTGTTACAATTTCCACTCAGAAGCTGAACTAAAATGCAATTGCTGTTTAGCTGTAAAAATCTATCAATGTCTTGCTGGGGAACCATTCATGGGTCCTTTCATCCTTGGAGCTTCCCCCACTTGCCATTGCTTCATATTACCATTGCTGGTAATTGAAGATCTGACTATAAAGTGATACAGAAGCTTCCAGTGAGGATCTTACCACTGTTAAATAATAAAATAAGCCATTGAAATGACTTACTGGCTGATAATGGAAGGAAATCACTATTCAGTTCGTTGTGATTTATGAAGGCAAACATCTCCTGAAACTTTTGCCAAAAAGCAAGAAGGAAAAACTTGCTTTTATGCTACCTGATTACTAAGACTTTGAATGGCACAGACTGATTTTATTCCTGCTTCTGCGTCCCCGTGCTAGAACTTACTCTGTGCTAGCGAATGGAAGCGAGATGGAGAGCAGGGAGGGAAGTCACTTAAATTCATAATCCTCATTTCATCAGGGCACCTGGTCCTTGTATAACTGAAGTCCAGTTTGGCTATGATGCTGGTTGCATGCACTGCTACCAGAATCCCTTACCTGTGTAAGAGCTCTATGCCACAGGTGTCATGCTTTTAAAAAGTCCTACTGTCCTGGCCCTCACCAGATGAAGAACTCAAACACTCAATTCTGTTTCTGCCCAAGACTTCAATGAGTAAATCAGATCGGTATGTAGGAAAGAAACTAGTTGCAAGGTGTAGCAAGTACAAGAAAGGCATAGTTGCATGGTGAAGATGTGAAGAGATTGATGAGTGACGTGCCCCTTCCTTCCTTCCTTCCTTCCTTCCTTCCTTCCTTCCTTCCTTCCTTCCACCTCCTTTTAGAAGAGTAGGGCAGGCTCAGCAGCTGGAGTGTTGGGACTGGGCAAGCAAATGGGCCCTTCTTTGCTCATAGGGTTGTGCCTATGGGGTTTGTGATCGAGGGAGTCAGGAGTTGGATTCAGGGAAGGGACCAAATGGGTTGGCTGGCAGAGAGGTGTTTGGCCCATGTTAGCAGGCACTCCTAAGTCAGGAACCTCCTAGAGTACAGTTGCTGCCACTACTGGCTGTCAACTGGGAGTAAGCCAGATACTGTGCTGGCACTGATGCCACCTCCATAGGCTAGGACACAGAGGCACCAGAGGCTAGTGCTAACAAACCCCATCTACTATGACTTCAAGTCCATGTGGGTGGGCTGAAGTGGCAACAGTGAGCTGTCTGAGTTTAATTCTGTTTTGGATATTACTGTATTTTTTTATGAGACAGTGCAGTGAGAGAGATACTGTAAATGCCAGGCATGAATCATCAGCACAGGCAGGGCCGGATTCAGGTTTGATGAGGCCCTAAGCTACTGAAGGTAATGGGGCCCTTTATATGTCCAGCTGTCCTTTGTCAACAACCAATTGTCGCTGTTTTTCGTGTTGAATATATGCTATATGGTAATTTATGGACCTAATAGGTATCTAAAGCTATCTGAACATAACAAAATATGTATTTTATCAAAGTAATTGTTGAACTGAAATACAATTAAGAAGAAGTATATTAATGGTGTAATACAATTAAGAAGAAGTATATTAATAATGAAATAATTATTAAGCTCTAACTTAAAATGATTTTTATTCATAACAAACTTAATAGTGCAAACACATTGGCATTTGACAATAACGAAAGTTTTATTTTATTTGATTTTATCTTCTATTTTGGAAATGTACATCCAGGGCTTTTTTTCTTTAAATTTTCTGGGGGCCCCCAAGAGAGTGGGGCCCTAAGCTATAGCTTGTTTAGCTTAAATGTAAATCTGGCACTGAGCACAGGTGATCAAATCAGAATTAGCTGCTTCAGCAACTCTGTTTTACCCTCAGAAAAAGAAGACTGTCCAGATCGTCTGGATTTGTTTGTGTCCTGTCCCAAAGAGATTATCTTAATTGGAAATGCCACCAAAGGAAACCGAATGTGGCATTGACCTGAAAGTGAAGAATTGCGTACAGAACAGAAGCAGCCCTAAATCGTATTGCAGAGGTGGACAGATCACAAACTACAAGGCACATTTCAGTGGCCTGAAAGCTCGTCATACAGAAACCTGAGAATTCAAAAATTCCATTTTAAAATTAGGTTTCTAGCCTTCATGATTGCAGGAAATAAGCTTAAAACACAATAAACTTAAAACACAAGTCCACCAAACAGAAAACCTTCAGATATATTGTTTTCAGCTCTTGTGATTTCTAAGCTGAACTCTTGATTTAAGAAGGTTGACTTCCAAATCTCAACATTCTAAAGCCAGCCATAGTTAAACGCCATGACTACGATATTCACATATTCAAGAATAGCTGGGACAGGGTGAGGAATTGTAGTTTTCAAAATCCTAATTGGGAGTTCACTTACTTCCTGCAGGAGCCTTTATGTGCTGCTTTGAAGTTTATTCTTGATTGCCTAGAAGAGCAGGTCCCTGCTGGACTTCACATGTATATTCTTTCTCGGCACTTTGAACTGCTGCCATCAAGCAAGACCCTTTTGAATGGGTTTTTAAAAATAATAATAATAATAATAATAGCATTTGGGGGCAAAAGAAGTACGCGTACCAGCAGGCTCCATAAGGGTCCTTTCAAATGTTTGTTGTTGTTGTTTGAAAGAGGCTATGCACTTCTTCTGCATTTTGCTCCCACTTGCAGGAATCTGGCATCAGAAACATTATATTCTAATCCCCAAATAATGAAAGGTTACTGTTGCTGAGAAAGTGGGGTGCAAATAGCCTTGTCATTGTGCAGCAGCTCATCATTGCTTCTTAAAAGAAAATTGATGGCCTACTCTAGTGAGGAAAGACACAGACTGGAAAGAAATAACCACTCCTATATATAATTGCAAGCCCAGTTCTCTGAATGCTTGTCCAAAATAATAATAATAATAATAATAATAATAATAATAATAATAATAATAATAATATCCCACCCTCCTCAGCCGAAGCCGGGCTCAGAGCGGCTAAAAATTGGCACTACCTCTGCAAAAGGGGTGTATCAGCCAGCTTGTGGGAACAAAGGGTTTTGAAAACATACCCCCCCCCAAAAAAAACATTTAGAAAAAAACACCTGGGGGGTGGGGCTCTCAACACTTCCCATTGAAGACTGGTGGCCACTGATGGTTGACTCACTGTTGGGGTGGGGAGGTAGGAAACCAGATGGGATAGGAAATGATAATGGAGTATCCTGAACAGCAACATGACACGCTGCAACATTTTGTTGCCAATCCCACTGGTTCCCTCTATTTCCCTCTATTTTTTTCAGACTGAGCGCCATTGCCTGTGTGGCCAGAATAGAACTGCTCCATGTTCAAGAGAGAGGTATCGACAGCCCTTCCCACCACCAGGGTTTGCAGAAGGACAAAAACTATTTGTGGGGGCTGAGGAACCATATAGGAGGGAACCAGAAAGCAGCTGAACAAGGACTGAGCATGCTCAGTGGCCAGGGAATGCAGGCTGATGGGTATAAAGGGGATAGAAAAGGGGGGGGGGAGAGAGAGGGAAAGAGATATGGAATGGAGTGACCAGAATCTCAAAGAGCTTCATTCTGCAGTGCAGCCCTTTCCGTCGCATGTACTTTTTAAATGAAAGGACCTTAACATGGATGGATATTGTCAAAGGAGGACCAAAAATAGCCCTTTACTGTATTTTCCTAGTGCTTGGACTGCAGGCTCCCATGCGCAGCCCAGAACCCTCTATATTCTCCAGCGGTGGATCAGAGCCATACTTGGACATGTGTGCTTTTGGTGTGTGCAAAAAAAGAAGCTTGTTTGAAACTTAAAATACGTTTGGAATCGCTAACTCTTGTCGAAACATTAGGTTTTCAAATGCTACCAAGCACGGCAACATTACATGCCATAAAAAGCTGGTACTTGGGGAACAGGTTGGCTGTGTTGCCTGTGATCCTGGCATCCCTAGAACTGTCTAAAGTTTTGTGGTGGTTGAGTCTCCTCCAAGAGTTTCAGAAACTTGGCTCTGGAATCCCTACCAACTGGCAGACACTGAAAGTAGCTGAACTTCCTGAGTTTGGGCAGCTGAGTTTTTTTCTGCTTATTAGCATCATGAAGCTGGTAGCCTCAGGCCCTTGTTGCAATGTAGGTATGTGATTCAAATTCCCTTCATTAGGTAGGATTCGATTCTTTCAAACCCCCCCACCCCCAAAAAAAGGTTTGTTGGCCTCAGGCAAGCCTGTCAGTCATTCTGCCATAGCTTAGAGGATGTAAGTGCAATATTTTGCAAAGGGCTGAAAAGGATTGCAAGGCAAATATCATTCAGGAAGTCAGCATCTATTGCAGTGTCTCAAAACCCATCAGAATTCATTTATGTCCTCTTGTGTGTGACCTCACCATTTAAGGGCCTTTAGCAGAGGATGAACAGGCACAGAGAGAAAGACCGATGAATGCCACAGGATGAATAAATAGTACATATCTGGGTTCAGTGCAGAAGGGGGTACCGTAATTGTATTATGTGCAAACACACTTAAAGGCACCATGGCTTATTTAATTTTTAAAGAAAAACAGCCTTGGGGAGGGCAGTTTTTAGAAGAGAAGTTGCCAGTGGGGGCAGGTACTTAGCCACTTAATCGTTTTTCTCCTGTTGCCCTTTCTCCATTCCAGATTCCTTGCATCCCAAAGTTTTCTGTGCTACATTGTGAACCAAGGGTGGTTGGAGAGGCAATTTTGAACAAAGAAAAAGTGATAAGTGCCTTCTTCTCCGCACTGCTTCTTAGCTCAGAATTGTCCACTCCCCCCTTTCCAAAAGGATAGCATTGAATCTCTGTTAAACGTAACAGCTTAGAGGTTTTGTTACAATCAAGCTGTGCCAATTACCATTTCAGATGAATAATCCAGACTGACCAAAGTGGTGCTTATTTTGATGACCAATCCAGACTGACCAGTGCTTATTTTGATGGGGTACGCATATCCCTAAACATTTTGTGAATCTAAGTTTGGCCTGATTGAGGGGCAGTACTTAAATATGAGTAGGAAAATGAGAGTATCCCTAAACATTTATTTAAGGAAAAAAGCACTGGTGATCACCAAACATTATCAGGTGTCTTGACAAGCAAGGGACAAGCCACACTCTCAAATTTCTGTTGTAGACAGCCTTTGTCTGTGATGCATGTGTGATGTTTTGGGGTTGCCTTTAGCCAAGGGGCTGGGCAATTTCTAAAGTCTTTAAAAGTTATTGCACGCCTTTGTTCTGGGTCATCACTTCCTTGGAGGGGGGGGTAACTCTGTTGCAACAGGAAAATAAAGATCTTCCCTGCTTTCCTTCTTCTGGTTCCTGCCTCCATCCATTCTTCTCTGACTGATCATGGACTTAAGGGACTACTTCGGGAGTTGGGCCACAAAAGCAAACTCCAATTCTTTCTACAACAAATCTAAAACCAGCAATCCTGTATCTGTTTATTTTCTAATTCATTTTTGTAGTATTTTAAGTAAGAAAAACATGAGGGGGAAGGATAGTGAAAGCACTTGGTTTTATCAAAGCGATGGTTGGTTTGCATGTGTTTGTTGTCCGAAAGCCCATGCCAAACTAGCATACAAAGTAAATGACATAATTTACTAAAAGGAAAACGTGGGACTTAATCAATTACTGTTTATGCCACATATCTAGAGTGATCATCTACAGTGCCTATGGGTGCAGTCAAACTGACATGACCAGAATGAGACAAAAACCTTGAGAGAGCATTTATGGATTTCTTCCCATACAAACAACCAGAAACACTTCCCAGCCCTCTCTGCCTTATTTTCCATTGTGGCATGGAAGAAACAACAAACCATCACCTGGGCTCTGTGCCTTAATGTGCAAATTTGTCCTTTGAAGGAGCAATGAAAGGCCTGTGAAGCCAGTCATCTGTCCCCTCACATACCTTTGGGTGCCTTCAAATTCTTTGTTTTATTTTGCACTTGAAGACGAAGAAGAAAAAAGAAGAAGAAGAAGAAGGGCTCCAAGGTGCATTTCATTGTGTCAGCTTAGTTGTGTCAAGGTCAATGAGATGATAAAAGCACGTTTCAAAAGTTAGCCTTTGGACCTTACAGAACTGGCTCTTCTGAGAAGAGGGAGCAGGGATACTGGCTTCTTCCTTCAACCTCCCTGCAGGGCAGAGTCTCATTGGAGTTTGGGGAGGGCTGTGGGCAGCCAAGTGGGGAGACAACAGAGGAAGCAGCAGGGACCGAGCAGAGCCTGAAAGAGGCTACAGTGTTGTCATCTAGAACCAGGCACTGCCTCCACAGTTGGAAGCCAAACCCCACCCCCACCTCAGAGGAGCACATGGTTGGAATTACACTATTCCTACAAAGCGAGCAAGTCTCACGAGCGAAGCATCTTCTCTTTAGAAACCAGGTGTGGATACTGTTGGGACATCTTGGTTACTTCCATCCAGACCTGAACACTTTTTATGCTTTCTGAACTCTTGAATCGTGACTCCTGAACTCCATGTCTGCTGCCAAGTCTGTAGCACTACTTTCCTGAATAAATATCTCTTTCTTCATTACAAGTAAGCTCCTCTGCCTGTATGTGTTGAGCATGAGGCAGGAGGGTTGGAGGCATATCCATGTGATGGACCACCAACTTCTCAGCAGACGGCCTTGTTTACACTTAGTAATTGTGCAATCCTACTCACGTCTATTCTTTGCTGCCAAAGAGGCTTACCGTATTTTTCACCCTATAGGACGCACCGTCCCATAAGGCGCACCTAGTTTTTTGGGGGGGGAAATAAAGGGGGGGATTATTTTCCCCCCAGGTGCGGGGCTGGGGCGGGGGAAGCCCGAGCTTCCCCCGACCCCAGCCCCCAAACAGGCAGCTCTCTGAAAGCCGTGGGAGCCCAGCGCTGGCTCCCGCTGCTTGCTGAGAGGTGCGTGAAGCCTGGACGTGCTGAGCTCAGCGCGCAGGCAACTCTCCGCAAGCAGCGGGAGCCCAGCGCTGGCTCCCGCTGCTTGCGGAGAGGTGCGCGAAGCCTGGAGAGTGAGAGGGGTCGGTGCGCACCGACCCCTCTCGCTCTCCAGGCTTCAGCGAAAGCCTGCATTCGCCCCATAGGACGCACACACATTTCCCCTTCATTTTGGAGGGGGGAAAGTGCGTCCTATAGGGCGAAAAATACGGTACTTCCAGGTGCATAGAGGACTGTAGCTTGCATCAGCTGTTATCACACAGTCCCCCGCCCCTGGAGGCAAACCTGGGCAGAGGGCCCAGGGCCTCAGAGGACTAAGTAAGCCAGGGATACCTGCTAGGGACCAGCTGCTTTTTTTCTTTGAAGCAAGCTCTGCATGGGTCTGCCTGGAGGATTTGTAGTGCCTCATCACAATCCTGGATTTATGCATGAAGTTTGGGGGGGATGGGAGAAAAGAGAAGGCAGCTTTTAAAATGGCGGCTTTACCCAACTAAAGAGGATTGGCAATTTAAATTGACAGAATATGCACAACTTGCAGATTTCGCATATAGAATAAGAGAGCAAGAAGAACATACGTTTAAAGAAGATTGGAAAGCATTTATTAAGTATATGGAAAATAACTGTGTGCAGCTGAAAATGCTGACAGCATTAAGATAAATTCAACACAGCAAATAATTCTTGACAGATGCAATAGTGGAAAACCGATTGGAATGGTTATTGTAAAATATGCAGGGATGTAAGATATGCAAAATGAACCATGGAAATAGAAGAAGGGAAGTCATTGGATATTTTAAAGTACCATATATACTCGAATATAAGCCGACTTTTCCAGCACATTTTTTATGCTGAAAAAGCCCCCCTTGGCTTATACTTGAATGAGGCGGGCAATGGCGGTGGAGGGACGAGCAGCCCGAAAGGAGCCCTTTCCTGCCACTGGTCCCACCGCCGCATCTCGCAAGGGCAGTCACAGGAGCCGTGGTTGGGAGAGGCGCTGCACTGCTCCTTCCTCCTCCTCCGCCTTTGCCGCTGTCGGTGGCGGCGGAGGAACGAGCAGCCTGAAAGCAACCCATTTGGGCTGCTTGTTCTTCCTCCGACGCTGCCGCCACCACCAGGTTTGTGGTGTGGTGAACTGGCTTATACTTGTGTCAATAAGTTTTCCCAATTTTTTGTGCTAAAATTAGGTGCCTCGGCTTATATTTGGGTCAGCTTATACTCAAGTATATATGGTATGTAAAATGTTTATTTGAAATTGTAAAACAGAAAATTTAATAAAAATTATAAAAAATAAACAGCAGAGGTGTTTTAAACAGCAGAGGTTTGGATAAAGGAAAATGAAAGTGAAAAGGTGGGGCCATTTTAAACAATGGCAGAGGTGTGAGTAGAATGCGCATGGGGTGACACTGAGGGGCATGAGTGACAGCTTGAAACAAAGTTTGAGTACTGTGAGAAGTGAGCTGGGAAAAACTTCAAATATCCCATAGTACCTTCCCACAATTATGCATTTCACTCCTGGTACCCTGTGTTGCCTTTATCATTGACGTTCTAGGTTCTATGTCATATTTTAGAAGTGATGCTTTGTTAAGGAGCAAACACCTGTGAACGTATAGCATCCTCCACCAGCTGAACCAAACCTTCTCTAACTGGGCAAGCTACACCTGACAGGTTCATTCTTTAAGAGATTCGCAGTCACCTTACAGATACAGGAGGGTATATCAACATGGGGAGTGTGTGTGCGTGTGTGTGTGCAGAGGGAGCTGCAGAATAGGAGAGAGGATCAGGCATGGAAATAAGGGTGGTCTCTGTGCAAGGGAGAGTTGAGGAAAGTGAGGAGGTGGGTGGAGGGGGGGCAGGGGTGCCAGGGGTGCAGAAGGATGGGAGCTGGGTTGAAGATGAAAGCAGGGGCATGGGAGGATCTGGAGAAGAGGAGGGGATGCCAGCTACATAGCTGAATGAAAGGTGACAAGGGTGCTTAGTAGTTGTGAGAGGAGGAAGATGCAGGAAGTTACCATGGGGACAATTTGTGTGCAAGGTCGAGGTGTTGCACAAAAGGAGGGGGAGAAGCATGCTGGATTTACGTATAAGCTAAACAAGCTGTAGCTTGGGGCCCCACTCTCTTGGGGGGGGGCCCAAAAAAAATTAAAGGAAAAAACCTGGATGTACATTTCCAAAATATAAGATAAAAAACTAATAAAATAAAACCTACATACAGCAGCAGTGGCAAATGGCTTTAGATACCTATTAGGTCCATAAATATATAGCATGTGTTCAACGAAAAACAGCAACGATTGGTTGTTGACAAAGGACAGCTAGACATATAAAGGGCCCCATTACCTTCAGTAGCTTAGGGCCTCATCAAACCTGAATCCAGCCCTGGACGTGGGCATAGGGGTGATGGTGAAAAATGGCTGCAGAATAAAAGAGAAGCGGCTGCAGATATGGGGGTGGGAAAGCGAAACCAGAACTTAGCAGTTGCACGAAAGGGGAAACTCTAATGACCAGGAGTTGGTGAGTGGAGCAAGCAGGGGCACAGACCCTTGAATGTGGGTGGGTGTATCGGATATCATTCTGAGCGAAAATGTGGGGGAGAAGCTTTAAACATGCATATGGGGGGGTTATTAAATGTAAAACGAAAAGCAGTCCTCTGGATGTTTTTCATTGGAGGCAGGTAGGTATTTGCAGGAAGCTGACAGCAACCCACTCATTATAGCACATATTTTTTTCTCTCAGTGATGTTGAACTATTTCCTTCACTTGCCAGACTGAGTCTGCTTTCCAGCAGCAGATTTATTTCACAGCAGAGGGCTTTGCATCCCACAGTGCTAGAGTCACATTAGCCAGTTTACTTGGTTAGTTACTTTTATTTGTTTACTTCTTGCCAGGCTGTCAATGCAAGTACAGACAGCAGGCTCTTTCCTTTAAATATGGACGCTGCAGAAATTGTATAGTAGCAAAAACTGGCTAGATGAGCTTCAGGTAGAGACGCCTTGATTGAAAAAGACTTATGAAATACTGGAATCAGTAATATACTGGGTGAGGACCAATAAACTGAAGCTGAATTTATTTATTTAATAAGATTTATACATGAGCTTCAAGTGGACATACTGATTGCAAAAGGCTTACAGAATACTGGAATCAGTAATATACTGGGTGAGGACCAATAAACTGAAGCTGAATTTATTTATTTAATCAGATTTATACATGGCTTGATTGTAACAACCACCACCACCACCACCCTTAAAGTGGTTTACTAAATCTTCACAAAGCACATGCTTGGGACTGGTGGTTCTCAGGTCTGGGAATTGGATAGATGCCCTGTTCTGGATGAGGCTGCATTTTTCTCAAATGAACAGGTACATAGCATGGAGGTACTTCTTCTTCTTTTTTAATTTTAATTTTTATTGGAAATTTTATTTACAACATAACATTAACCCCCACCCCACCCCCAATACAGAAATACAATAAGCATAACATACAACAATACAAACAACCAAATAAAAGACTTCCTTTATCCTGTATCTGGCCTCCTTATTTACTTCTTATAAGCTGTTTCCTTTATGAATAATTATTACGATTTTTCTAATTATAATTTCAATATCCACAAAGTCTCCTGCAGACATTAATCGAAACAAGTTCAGGTATGTATTTTAGGGCACTGTTTTGTGAAGTATTCTCTGCATTTCCCCCATGCTTTTTGAAACTCTTGTCTAGTGTGATCTCTAATTACCTCTGTTATTCTAGCCAGTTCAATATACTCTAACAGTTTGTCTTGCCATTCCTTTTTTGTTGGCATAATTTCTTTTTTCCAGTTTTTAGCAGTTAGGATCCTTGCCGCTCCTGTGGCATAGAGGAATATTTTCTGATCTTCTCTTGCTATACCTGTGTCCCTAGTAGAAAAGCTTCTGTATTTTTCATAAAGTTATACTTAAACATTTT
The DNA here is from genome assembly GCF_964252035.2 of Podarcis erhardii. Taxonomy (NCBI): domain Eukaryota; kingdom Metazoa; phylum Chordata; class Lepidosauria; order Squamata; family Lacertidae; genus Podarcis; species Podarcis erhardii. Next base: position 31,820,299 of record NC_138509.1, read on the forward strand.
TTTAAGCTCTTCATATACTATATTCCAGAAGCTTTTGATTTTTTCACAGGTCCACCAAACATGTATAAGTGTCCCCTCTGTTTTACCACACCTAGCATGGAGGTACTTCTTGATCTACCTTTGTCACTAAAGGCCCAAGTGGCATCAGTGGTAGAGAAGGCTTATTTCTAGCTCCAGCTGGCATACCAGCTACAGTCATTTGTGAAGGAAGAGATAGAGCCTTGCCACAGTACAGGTCTGGGCTAAAGGTGGAGCCCAGATTTGAAAACCTTGAAGACTACAGTGTTTCAGACAGGAGCCTTCGTTAGCCCTGGTTGGAGGCGCCGGGGAACGAACTTGCAAATCCTGTGTTGTACCACCAAGCTGTAGCCCTTTTTGCCAATTAGTACATCTCTCTGCTGGGACGCAGGTGGCTCTGTGGGTTAAACCACAGAGCCTAGGACTTGCTGATCAGAAGGTCGGCGGTTCGAATCCCCGTGACGGGGTGAGCTCCTGTTGCTCGGTCCCTGCTCCTGCCAACCTAGCAGTTTGAAAGCACTGGTTTGCCAGAAGTGGCTTTGTCATGCTGGTCACATGACCCGGAAGCTGTACGCCGGCTCCCTCGGCCAGTAAAGCGAGATGAGCGCCGCAACCCCAGAGTCGGTCACGACTGGACCTAATGGTCAGGGGTCCCTTTACCTTTACCTTACATTTCTCTGCTCCGTTTAAATAAATCAACATTGTGAATACATGCCTCATTTTCACAGCATTTGGCTGACCAAGTGTCCAATCGTATTTGTGTTTCTTTTATGGTGATTTAATGGAGGAGATCTGCTATTCATGTCTAACATGCTGGTGGCTGGCATTCAGGCTCGGGTGTTACTGATTTCATCCCTCTTTTCCCTTGCTACAGATGTGCCTGTCGAGAAGCTGGCCACCATGGAGTCTCTGCAGAGTGTGAACCTCAAGTCAAACCCTGTCAATGACGAGATCCGAGTGATCGCCAGGCCTCTGATCAAGTTTGACCTCCTGACATCTCCAGCTGCCCCCAGAGTCTGACACGCGATGGACGTTTGGGCATGTAGTCATAGTCAGGCATGGCTGTAAAGGAAAAGAGGAGGCAGTGTTTGCTGAGCTAGGATGCTTTCCTAAGGCTGCGCTGCTCCTGCATGTGTCAGGTTTCTTGGGCTTCCAAAGGAGCAGGAAGCATGATGTTCCTGCCAAATCATAGTGGTCCTTGCTGAACCAAAACTCTGCTAAACTGTGAATAGACTGAAAGCACATTGTGCCTGCACAGAAAAATGGCTATCTTTCTCAGCTTTCCTAGGACATACAGCAGTCTCTCCAGTCCTGGACTGACAAAGGTGTGAACAGAATACCTTAAGGGTGGAGAACGTGTGGCCCTCTAGATATTGCTAGACTACAAGTACCATTGTCCCTGACCATTGGATAAGGTTGATGGCAATTGCAGCCCAACCTGTTTTTAAAAACAGTTTCACAGCGTTTTTTTATACGAGTCTAGATTCCACCTTGCTGACCTGTGCAACGTGAAAGCAACAGATTCCAAAAACTCTTGAGTGCTGTATTCCTTCTGCATCCCATTCTCTCTCCCCCTCCCTCCCTCCCTCCCTCACTCACTCACTCACTCTCTCTCTCTCATACACCCCCCTCTGCTGAAGGGGTTTAATGTTGAGCTGTGAGTGGCTGAGTACCCCCTTGCTTATACCTTAAGCATGGGGAAAGGCTTGCTATGTGCTTGTCAGTGGAAAACTACCAGATTCATCCTTCCTCCACTTTTTGTTTGTTTGGTTTTGAAAGAGCCCTTTAAAATGCTGCATGTGCTCAGTTTCTAGTTTTGATTAGTTGGAGCATAGTGGCTTGACCTTAGGTTGCAGCTTGGGATTCCTTCGTTTTCTTTCTCAGCGCTATAGCCATGGGATTTTCTTGGAAATTATTTTCCTCTACTGCAACCCCACCCCCACCCCCACCCCCGCAGGCTATTGTTCCCCTCTCCCTTTCGGCGGCGTGTGATTGACAGACTTCCTGCTTTGGCAAATAAACGGCCTGATCCTCTGAAAACCAATCCACAACACAATACAAGTTTCATAGCAATAGATGAAGAACTACTTTGCAGCACTGGGATGGCTTTGGGATTTGAAAGGCGAGAGAAACGGCTGCATCTCTACCCTGAGTAGTTTTCTCTAAGTCCACACGTGTGCCCACCTGTTTACTGAGATGATGGCTGGGGATGGAAGGCTTAAACCTCCCCTCCCTTCATGCTTATAGTGCCAGGCATTAACAATCAGTCCACCCTCCTCGATGCACCTGTTTGCAGTCTCAAAAAACATGATTCACTGTTGCATGGTTAACATAATGTGCTGTTAACTTTCCCCTGAGTTAGCTTCGGAGCAATGTCATATTAGGTAAAGGGACCCCTGACCATTAGGTCCAGTCGTGACCAACTCTGGGGTTGCAGTGCTCATCTCGCTTTATTGGCTGAGGGGGCCAGCGTACAGCTTCTGGGTCATGTGGCCAGCATGACTAAGCCGCTTCTGGCGAACCAGAGCAGCGCACGGAAACGCAGTTTACCTTCCTGCTGGAGCGGTACCTATTTATCTACTTGCACTTTGACGTGCTTTTGAACTGCTAGGTTGGCAGGAGCAGGGACTGAGCAATGGGAGCTCACCCCGTTGTGGGGATTCGAATTGCCGACCTTCTGATCGGCAAGTCCCAGGCTCTGTGGTTTAACCCACAGCACCACACGCATCCCTTTTAATGTCATATTACAAATGGCCAAATGGACAAGGATGGGGGAGGCATTCACTCTGTTTGCATTTTCATGCAGCCCTATCCAATCCATACTTTCTGAAAATGAGAAAGCAGGAGAAACTGACAGATCGGTCCGTCCCTAAAATGGGGATAGTAGTAGTAGTATTTATTTATTTATTATACCTTGCCCATCCAACTGGATTGCCCCAGCCATTTTGGGAGGCTTCCAAGTAAAACACAGCATCAAACATTAAGTGCTTCCCGAAACAGGACTGCATAGCTGTCAACTTTTCCCTTTTCTTGCGAGGAATCCTATTTGGAATAAGGGAATTTCCCTTAAAAAAGGGAAAACATTGACAGCTATGGGACTGCCTTCATATTTCTATGAAGTTGATTAACTCTTTGACATCTGTTGGGAGGGCATTCAACAGGGCAGGTGTGACTACCGAAAAGGGCTTCTGCCTGGTCCCCTGTAATTTCACTTCATGCAGTGAGGAAACCACAAGAAAGCCCTCAGAGCTGGACCTCATTGTCCGGGCTGAACGATGGGGGTGGAGACGCTCCTTCAGGTATATAGGGCTGAAGGTGTGCCCCTCACAGTGCTCCTTAAGCCTGCATGCTTTCCTACTCCCCCTCCAACTTTCCCAATACAGTGGTACCTCGGGTTACATACGCTTCAGGTTACATACGCTTCAGGTTACAGACTCCGCTAACCCAGAAATATTACCTCATGTTAAGAACTTTGCTTCAGGATGAGAACAGAAATCGTGCTCCAGCGGCGCAGCGGCAGCAGGAGGCCTCATTAGCTAAAGTGGTGCTTCAGGTTAAGAACAGTTTCAGGTTAAGCACAGACCTCCGGAACAAATTAAGTACTTAACTTGAGGTACCACTGTACTCCTTAATTGAAACAATACTATATACTTCTAAAATAATAGTGATAATGCAGATAGATAAAGAGCTGATCTGGGTGGAGGCATCAGAGAAGGAAAAGCTTCAGCAGAGATTGGGGCACAGCCAAAAGGAGAAGTGCAAAAACTAATCTTTCATCAGATAAACAGCTTCTATGTTTGCAGTTGGGGGATGTACATAATTGTATCACTCAGTGCTGCATCTATTATCTTGGCTTTATGGAGGCTGACTGCCGCTTTGCTTGCTTTCCAGATCAGATAACCAAGACTGTTTTGACTGTGCCATGTTAGAGATGATAGAGGAAGCATTAACATTACATTAGTTCAGTTCTGGGAAAGAACGACCTGCTTTAGAGAGGAGCTCACGGCTACTGCTCCACTTCCCTGTTTTGCAGGGGGGTTCTTCATGTGTACCTTTGCTTCCTCAGGGACAGTGGGGAGGAATCTCAGGTCTGGAGGGCCAAATCTATCCAGCACTCAGGGAGCTCCCCAAGCTACAACATCTCTCCCCCTGATTTTTACTGACTCTGCTCCACACTCTCCTCGAGGGCTTTTACCTGGCCCAACTGGGTCCTTGAACTGCTGCAATTTTGCCTGCCTGGAGGTATAGAGAGAAACCTCTGGCTTTTGCAAGGTTGGATTGTAGCCTGCTGTACAAAGGAAAGAATCACATCTGTGGCTCTGCCCACATCTGGCTCTGAGCTTCACACACAGGCCTGTGGTCCCTACAGGGTTGCCCTCAAGGCAATGCAACCCTTGGGCTGACAAAGGTTCCCTATCCCTGTTGAAGGTCCTTCATCAGTTTTGTTGCTGCCGGAGAAGAAAGGTTAATTGTCTATTGTTTTTTTCTGGTTGTTTCCCATTTCGGAGGTTTTTCTCTAGGACAATAACAAACAAATTGGGATCAGGGGGCCAAATGAAGTACTGTAAACACTGAGGTGATAAGGAAGATTTATTAAAGGTAAAGGACCCCGGACGGTTAAGTCCAGTCAAAGGCGACTATGGGGTTGCAGCTCTCATTTCACTTGCAGGCCGAGGGAGCCAGAGTTTGTCCACAGACAGTTTTCCAGGTCATGTGGTCAGCATGACCAAACCGCTTCTGGCACAAGGGGACAACGTGATGGAAACCAGAGCGCATGGAAATGCCGTTTATCTTCCCGCCACAGTGGTACCTATTTATCTACTTGCACTGGCGTGCTTTCGAACACACACAAACGTATAAAAATAGGATTACTGAAAGCACACAGATATTCTCATGAACAACAAAGTGGTGTGCAGCACTTGACTAGCAATTTTCATCTCGGCATAAGCTTTTGTGGGCAGAAGTCCACTTAATCAGCCGCATCAAGGGTGATCCTCAATTGTCACATTTATCTTTGTGTGAAGTATCCCACTGCAACCCCCTGAATTTGTTCTTGGAGGCTCCCCCCACCTTCTTGAGCAGATTTGGGGACAGCGATGGGAGGAAGAGGGGCCCTCTTGCCCTTAGTACAATCCTTGCGCTAGCCAAAAGTTTGTTGAATACTGCCCATTATCTGTGACAGTTCAGTTAATGTTTAAATATATACCCTTTACAGCAGCAGTAATTTGTGACTACTGATACTGCTGAGGTTCTTGTGTTATTTAATGCCTGCAGTGGAAAAGGAAAACCATTGTCCCCATTCAGACACAAATGAACAGAATTGAACTTCCAAAAATGCATATATTCTCTGGAGTGACTTTTCAGAGACAGTGCAGTATGCTAGCCCTATACAGACATTCAAACTCTTACCACACAGTGCAGAATTGGGATCTCACTGGGCCACCTCAGATTTGTGTGCTGAAGATACTATATTTGCACTGGGTCCTGTGTTCAAGGGTGCCTAATGAGCAAATGCTTCATTCCTACCATTTATAGGACTTGATTTTGCGTAACACCCTTTGCCCAAATGGAGTCTATGAGTGTTTCATACTATACGTGCAACCCCTGGGCAAAACGTTTGCTGCAACATGAAAATAACCCTAATCTTCCACAGCATAGTGAGTTTAAACATCTGCAGGAAACAACTGGTTTTCCACTTCCCACCATCAATAGTCTTTAGTTTATTGAGGGGTTTTTTAAAAAAAAAGATTTACGCCAAGAGTTTTAACAGTGTGCCATTGATTTTGTCAGCTTTCTGTAATTGTTATTTATTGTTTGCAAAAGAAACTGCGTAAACTAGGCACTGTACATAAACCGAAATAAAGCCACAAAACCAGAAACAAATGCCAGAGTCATTTCCTGTTTGGTTAGCATTCATCCCGATCGGCTAGCACAAAGTTTGCAGGGAGATTATTCAAGGTCTATAGTTTACTGAGCATTATTTGGCTTTATTTGTGGAGAGGTTTACGCTGTCAGGTCAAGCAATTGTCACCCCACCCTTTGGTTCTGAATTTCCACCCATTAAAATTTGACTGTAAGGAGTTTTGCTCTTGAGTGCTTTCGTGTTTTAGAAAATGAGTACGTTGGAGATGCACTTCAAGTTTAAATTGCACCCTCTACAATTATGGGGTGGCATCTGGAATGAATGAACCTCTATTAACTCCCATATCTACTGCAAAGGTCAGTTTTACAGGGTGAAGAACAGCTGAGGGGCAGCAGTGTAATAATAAACATCTTTTAGGTTAGTTTTCCACCATCCTTGCATTTTCAGAATCACCGCTCACTTCTCAGCCATTCTGCCGCTTGTAATGTGTGGCCAATGCAAAAAAATTATGTATTAAGAACACAGCAAGTAAGGCCAGGCCAAACTATATTCTTCAGTAAGTATATTTGGTGTGGAAATATATTGGAAGTATATTTGGTATGGGGTGTGCAAACTCCCAAAATCCCCACTCCCAAAATGTTTTAAACTTTTCTTGAGGATTTACAGCCACTCTCCAATTGCTGATCGGGCTTAAACCATTTGGTGAATGAGATGGCATTGCTGCACTATGCGGACAATACAAGTGGGCTCTGAGACAGTGTCAGAGCTTCCTTCTCTCACTCTGAATTGGCTGTGGTGATGTCACAAAGCTCATTCAGAGTGAGGGAGTGGAGCATTGCCGTCACTCAGAGTGGGTGAGGGATCTGTGCTGCAAGCACTACTTCCCTTTCTGCAGACCCTTCCCACTGAGAAATTGGCAAAAAGGGAGGAGGTGCCTTTCTTGGCGGGTGATGGGCTCAGGCCTCCCTAAGTTAACTCCCAATTGGATGCAGAGTCCTCAGACAGCAGGTTCAGTCCCTGAGCCAACAGCACCAGCCTTTCCTCATCTCCCGCGCTCCTGTCCGTATGCAGGCAACAACTTTTACCCCAAACTCTACTCTTATCACAGAGGGAACTTAACTCTGCAGAAATACTGAAAGTTCTTGAGGAAATTATTCTTCCTAGGCTAGACAAAGCCCCGCAAAAGGTCATTAATCAGCAGTCGTACTAGGCTGCTCACAACTGGCATTTCAAAAGCAAACTAGTTAAATGTCAAGTTAACCAGCAAGAAATCCACTATAGAATTTCCCATAGTGCATGTTTTTTTGTTTTTTGTACTGGGGAAAACACAGCTACATGCCTGATGGACGTACAGGATTCCTCTGCATTTCAGCTGCCTAGTACACCTCTTGGTCTTTCAACTGATGACTTGCAGTTCACAAGCTTACCTAAGGTGGGTCATACCTGTGGCGAAATGGCCATCTTTTGGGGAAGGGGTGGGCTGAGACTGGAGAGTTAGGACCAAAGTAGTTGTGACCTTGGTCATGTTGCTTGTCCTTCATGCCAATGGAAGCCGCCTTCTTATTGCAAGAATGAGGTGGGTGGAGGGTGGGATTCTGATCAAAACTGAAGCAGCAAGAACAAAGGATTAACTGAGCTATCCTGCATTTGCAGGAGGGCATCTGAACATTCATCTGCAAGCCGCTCAAGAGACAAGACGTCTCATCATCATCACCATCAACATCATCATCATCATCATCATCAACATCATCATTAACCACCACAATAAGGGCCTAGGCCAGTTACAGCATAAAATCATAGAACTGTAGAATTAGAAGGGGATTCAAGGGTCATCTTTTGCCCAACGTGTGTCTCGAACCCATGACCTTGAGATTAAGAGCCTCGTGCACTACCAACTGAGCTATCCTTGGGGTTAAGAGTCCCATGCCCTGCCAACGCAATGTGACATTAAAAACCAGTGGAAACCATATACCATCAGAAGAAGAATAGGGTGGGCCCTAAAAATAAGTACAGTGGTACCTCAGGTTACAGACGCTTCAGATTACAGACTCCGCTAACCCAGAAATAGTACCTCGGGTTAAGAACTTTGCTTCAGGATGAGAACAGAAATCGTGCAGTGGCGGTGCAGTGGCAGCAGGAAGCACCATTAGCTAAAGTGGTGCTTCAGGTTAAGAACAGTTTCAGGTTAAGAACAGACCTCCGGAACGAATTAAGTTCTTAACCCGAGGTACCACTGTACATATCTGAGTTATCAAAGGCTTGGGTAAAGGGTGTGTCTTCAGCCGATGTCAAAAGCTATATTATTATTAATTATTATTTCATTTTCAGTGAAGATGCCAGGCGTGCTTCTCTGGGGAGAGAAAGCCACCATTTAGCGGCTGCCACAAAGAATGCCCTCTTCTGGGATGCTCCCTGTCAACCTTACTGAAAGCAGAATGACGTTTGCCTTTAGCAGCCCCTAGGCTAGAACAAGAAGGGATGGCATTCTGCACTAACATTCCACAGAAAGTGCATCATGTATGTTTATGGGTCTCTGGGGGAGTGGAAGCCACCTTTGGGGCTGACGGATGTTAGGACTCAATATTAAACTGATCTCTTTTAACATACCCACAAATAATACCCTTTCATGCTTGCTCCACCCCACCCCGCAACACTGCAGACATTTGGATATTTTGCTTTGTTTTTAAAGTCGCTGGAGCCCTTGCTTGGTTCAGCAAGATCAGCAACAGCTCCACAGATGCCAAATTATAGCTTTCACTCAGCTCCTCCCTCAGAAATCCGAGTTTCATGCTAATGAACCCTTGGAGAAAACATACAGTGCTCACATCTGAGTAAATTTGCACATGCAGTTTGCCTGCTTTGAATGGCATATTTAGCATCTTCCCGCCAGTTTTAGCAAAAGAGAAGTTGTGTTTGTTCGTGGGAAACTGGGGACAGAGGCGGTGAATAATGGAGGAGAGAATAAAGTGCAGAAGTTTCACCCTCTAGCCCCTGCAAGGCGTTGCCTACTCTGAGCCTTTCAATTGCTGAGCCTTTCGGCAGATGCTACATGCATATGCTGGGCCGACATTATGGGTAGACGTTGAGCACTTGCAAAATCCCACACACCACTTCAGGGTCCTCACATCCGCTTTCTGAAGACTCCTAGTCCTGCTGCACATCCTCTTTACCATCCTTGCTGATCTTCTCCTGCTGGCTATGAGCATGCATGCAGTGACAAGTGTGAGGAAATGCATTTCTATGGTTTGGGCCCAGAAGGAGAAGGAAAAGAAGCAGGCAACAGTGTCTTGGAAATGCCCATTGGTGGCGAGTGGAGGGGCTTTGCTCATAGGCCTCATGAAACCTGGAGCCAGCACTGTGTTCTAATTATTTTCCACGGCCATGAGGACCAGAAACATGAGCTGGCTTTGTTTTTTCAAAGGGACATGTATCCCCAGCCCTAGGAAATCCTGATTTTGTCGTAACCATTTTGGAGTGTGAGGGAAAAGAATACACAGCGGACCCCTTAATTAAGCCTTGAGATGATAGATGATAGATGATGATGATGATGATGATGATAGATAGATAGATAGATAGATAGATAGATGATAGATAGAGATAGATAGATAGATAGATAGATAGATAGATAGATAGATAGATAGATAGATAGATAGATAATAATGATGATGATGATAGATAGATAGATAGATGATAGATAGATGATAGATAGATAGATAGATAGATAGATAGATAGATAGATAGATGATAGATAGATAGATAGATAGATAGATAGATAGATAGATGATAGATAGATAGATAGATAGATAGATAGATAGATAGATAGATATAGATAGATGATGATAGATAGATAGATAGATAGATAGATAGATAGATAGATGATAGATAGATAGATAGATAGATAGATAGATAGATAGATGATAGATAGATAGATAGATAGATAGATAGATGATAGATAGATAGATAGATAGATAGATAGATAGATGATAGATAGATAGATAGATGATAGATAGATAGAGATTGAGATAGATAGATGATAGATAGATAGAGATTGAGATAGATAGATGATAGATAGATAGATAGATAGATAGATAGATAGATAGATAGATGATAGATGATAGATAGATAGATAGAGATCGAGATAGATAGATGATAGATAGATAGATAGATAGATAGATAGATAGATAGATAGATATTTTCATTTGGCATGTAAAGTTGCTGTGATATGCATCCAGCCACTTATCTGATGGGCTTGGCTGCTTTACAGCATAAACATTGGGCTGGCAGTGCAATGGGCCAAAACGTACCTTTAAGGCAAATCATCTGAGTGCTCTTATTCAGCAGCAGCAAAACAAGCCAGATGCAATTAATCGGTTCCCTTTGCCTTCAGGCGCAGAGCTGCGACTGGCTGCCACAAATATTGGTTTTGCCTTGAATGCAATGTCCGAGAACAGAAGGAAAGGGAGGCCAGTAGGAGTTCTGGTGATGGATGTCATGTGTTACGTACCTGGCCCAAGTGCCATGTCAGTAATTGCAAGTCATAAAAAGATTTATAACCAGGCTGGGTGATCGGGACTCTGGCTGGGAGAGGTGCCATTGCAATCAAACTTGGGGCCAGTGTTTATCCTCTGAGCAGTTATGGGAGCCTCCAGTCAACTAAATCTGCCATATCTTATTTTATTGTGAGATTTCTATCCCCATCCCTTGGTTTAAAATATACTTCTAATGGAAAGTGACCAGGGATGATGGGAGATGGAGCCCAACCACATTTGGATGGCCACGGGTTCCTCATTTGTGCCCAGGCTGATCTTCAAATCCCTTCTTACCACAAACTGTGTGGTTGTATTTCACCCACCCGTATATGTAAAGGCTTTTAGTTGGTGCCTTTTAATGTGCAGCTGTTCCAGATTTCTTTGAATTTGTCAGCTGTTATTCCCAAGTGCACAGTTTGGGATCAACATATGAATTTGTGAGTTGGTGTCAAAGAATGAATCGGGAGAATTTAAAATTCGTTCTCATCTCCAGCACACAAAGGAGCATAGGGAATACAGTTTTAGAAATTAGGAAGAAAAGAGAAAGAAATAGAGATGTTCTGCCTTACCCTGAACGGGAGGCCAAGCAGAGATGGCACACAGTTCTTTATCATCATGACATTAATAGCATCAAGAGAAGACGGACCACCCTGCCAGGAGGAACCTGCTATGTAAACACAAGCTGGAGCTGACCCCTCTTCCTGAAGGTCCGTATAACACTGCAGGTCCTGTTTCTGTTTCTTTGTGTGACTTTCTACATCCAAAATAATTTCAAGGACCTTTGGAAGTGCAAACAGCAGAGATGCGAAACTACTAGAGATGATGGGCAGACTCTGCCAGATCTGCTTTGCATTGTTTTGGCTGACCCTAAAACATGTTTAGTTCAGGGCCAGCTCCTTAAAAAAAAGATACAAAATCTGATCCAAGTTCCTGTACCCCAGAATAGGGTCTATGTCTATGGGAGCAGCAGGGAACCTCTGGTGGGCTTTGCAAGCCCTGCCTCTCAGCAGCACCTGCAAAGCCCTGTGCCTTTACCCATGTGGTTTGATTTCAAGCACACGGGCAAAAGAAAATGGGTCACCTGACATCACTGTGATGCTAGATGATTGACAGGTGGTGGTGCCACCCACCTCTCATTCAAACCTTGCTGGCTGTGGGGCATGGGGAGAGACAACGACCCTGCCCCACTGACCAGATCATGTGCAGAGTGTCCAAGCAAGCCCACCAAAGGTAGCTAGACCTCTCTGCAAATGTTTGAGTCCTCTAGTGTGGCATGGAGTCCTATGGCATCATGACCCCATGTAGGGACAGAGGACTCAGAGCATGCGAAACAAGGCTCAATTGTGGCAGGAAAAACACACACCCAAATTTGCACTAGCAGATCTCAGGTCTGTGGACTGAGCAGACAAGCGGAGGGGGGAAGAGTTGAGCAGCTATACACATTCTTCTGCTCCTTATCATAGCCTCCAAGCTGCTTTTCAATGCAGTAATCGAATCCAAACAGAGAGAGAGAAAGAAACACAAAACTTCCCCAAATGAAAGCTGTGGTGCCTCTTCTGCTGCTTTCCATGGTGCTGAAACAAGCGCTCTATATAGTGTACAACTAAAAGGAAATTGGTATCCTTATCCTCCATCGCAACCTGAATAAAAAGCCTCAGTAGCACCGAGGCTTTCCAAAGTGTGTGCATACTTCAAACATGATAGCTGCAGGCTTCAAAACACTTGCTCAAGAGCAAAGCAGATATCAATCCATACCCATCTGCAGATATGGATTGCAGCTGAACAAGAACAGGGCAAGCTGTTGGAATGCACAGTCTCAACCCACATCCCATGGATTTTATAGAACTGCTTTGTTGTTATTAGGCTTTTACAACACCTGTGAGCTTTTGACAGTCATAACTTCAGGGTATTTCCTCTGTCATTTTCCAATTGAAAACACAATGCAGCCGGAAAAGTCACTAGCCCATCTTCCCAAGCACCCCTGTCTTAGCCATCTGTGGCATAGAATCGTAGAATTGTAGAGTTGGAAGGGACTATGAGGGTCATCTAGTCCAACCCCCTTTAATGCAGGAAACTTTTTGCCCGACGTGGGGCTCAAGATTCAGTCTCATGCACTACTGGCAGAGCTATCCAACATAAACTTATCCCAGCTTTGCCCTCCAGGTTTCCTGGTTCAGCAGCAGGCTAAACCCCTTTGGTGGGAAGGCAATGTCACAGTGGTCTATGAGTCAACCGTCTTTCCAGGTGCCAGGTTCAACAGTCACCTAATTTCAAAACTCCAGAATTCACAGTCAGGCATTAGTTTTTTGGGACCAACCAAAGGTCTTCACTTAGATTCAGTCCCAAGATGGAGACCGAAGGTGAATCAGTCCCTACTAGATGCTGCAGGTGTTAAGTTGTACATCTGGTTCTGAGACAAACAACGACTGCTCTCAGTGTATTAAAACACACTAGGCCCAAGTTGGGAGGAAAGCAACAACACTTGCAATAAACATCGTGCAGGGAGCAATACGCAGAAAGATTTAGTAACTACTTGTTGGTAATGTAGATAACTTCCTTACAGGCGTCACTTCCTTCCTGCTTTTTCTCCAAATGTGGTCAGAATGGGTCAGCATGTGCTAGTGTTAGCTTCTTGCCTCCATCTCAGCCACATGTAAAACCTATAGTTTTGTTTGCCATGGGTAATAGCCCTTTTGCTGGTCAATTGCATTCATCTCAATATGAACCAGTTTTGGGGGTTTTAACATGATCATCATAATTCAGGGAATCCATTTTTGGTGGTACCGTATTTTTCGCTCTATAACACGCACCCGACCATAACACGCACATAGTTTTTAGAGGAGGAAAGTCCGTAGGCATGCCACCCGTAGGCATTCCCTCCATAACACGCACAGACATTTCCCCTTACTTTTTAGGAGGAAAAAAGTGAGTGTTATGGTGCAAAAAATACAGTAATTTTTTTCATCCCCAAATCCTCGTTTTTTCTCTCTCATGTGATCATCATAATTCAGGACACTGGATTATCTTGCGATTGTGGAACTAGACAAAAAGAATGAAAAAAATATCAGTCCCAGCTTGTTCCAGAGCAGTACTGCAAGGGAATATGCTTATCACAGTCCATTTACTCTGCCCCAGGGGGAAGGAGTGTGTTTAAGCTTCTCCCTTTCATAAAACTAGCTATCACTTGGTTTCTGTTATTACTTAATGCCATCAGAGGTCCATTGCAGGAAAGCAGAGTTGGCAGCGCTAGCATGCACACAATAAATTTCTGACCATTCTCTGGTTCCTCTGGTAATTAACCCAGACACAAATCAAAACACACACACACACACACACACACACACACACACACACACACACGACATCTCAGAAACAAAAGGCAAAATCGCTTCTCTGTGGCAACTGTTCTGTGCAGCTAATCGATGACTTTTTTACAGTCTCTGTGGTCTCCTGATGGCTTATGCCTTCTGCAAGAAGAGCCAACAGAATAAAGAGCTGGATCAATGTGAAGCTCAACACAAGAAAGCACAAACATCAGTGCACCTCTCTTACCTCCTGAGAATTATGACAAACACAGACACTAATATGAAGGCAACCAATTACTTTCTTCGCCTTATGAAGGTCACTTCAATCCTCATCAAACAGAATAACAGGGAATTTGCAAAGGGGGGGGGGAAGGTCTGGTGATTTGTTGGTGTTTAGTTTTCATTATGCGGAAATGGCTATATTGTGGCAATTGACAACAGAGTCACAGTACTCAGAGAGTGACTCATGATCAATTTAAGCCATTCTCTTTGGATCTTTTCTGCCAAAAATGCTCAAACTTTGGGGTCAAAGTGGTTCTTTAGATTTATCAGCAAAAAGAAGTTTTGGATATCTCAGTACCTGTGTCCCATCAGCCATTTATATCCCCGCCCTGTAGCCAAAAGGCTCTTGGAGCACTTAGAAGAATCCTAAGATAGTCCCTGCCCTCAAGCTTGCAATCTAAAGAGACATGGCACACATAGAAAAAGGAACGGGAGGGAGGAAGGGCAAAGCAAGCTCAAGTTCTTAAAGTTACACAGTTCATATATCACAAGTGCATTTGTAGTTGTATGGCACCCTCATACATGGAAACAGGGAGTCACAGGTTTATGAACTAGACTTCAGGTTAAGCTGCTTCTTCATCTCTCTCCTGAGGTGAAATTTATTATTAGCATCATTATTTTATTATTTATATGCCACCTATCTGACTGGGTTGCTCCAGCCACTCTGAACAGCTCCCAACAAAATAATAAAAACACACTAAAACATCAACCATTAAAAACTTCCCTAAACAGGGCTGCCTTCAGATGTCTTCTAAAAGTTTGGTAGTTATTTTTTCTCTTTGACATCTGGTGGGAGGGCGTTCCAAGGGTGGGTGCCACTACCGAAAAGGCCCTCTGCCTGGTTCCCTGTAACTTGGCTTCCTGTAGCGAGGGAACCTCCAGAAGGCCCTTGGAGCTGGACCTCAGTGTCCAGGCTGAATGATGGAGGTGGAAACGCTCCTTCAGGTATACTCGGCTGAGACCGTTTAGGGCTTTAAAGGTCAGCACCAACACTTTGAATTGCGCTTTGAAATGTAGCTTGAAGAGATCATTTACTTCACTGTGTTGCACTTTAAAACACACATACCCTTTTACATGAAAAGTCAGGACATTCTGGCTGGAGCTGATGGAATTTAGTCTCTGATAGCTTGGGGGTACCAGCTTGGCAAAGGCTGCTATATCCCTTGAAAGGCCTAGGGCAACATTTTCAAAGGTCTAACAGAGTTTCAAACTGGTGTTCCTCCTTTTACCATTAATTCCTGAAAAGCACAGTCTCTGGGTGTCTAGCACACCAGCTGAAGCTGCTGGAAATATAATAAATCTGGTCAAAACTGCAATTGCCCCTGGCAATAGTGGTTGACCTCAGCTGGCTAAAATGAATTTAGATGTCTTGGCTAGGACATGAACTCATTTTGAGATGGGCACAAAATTCATTCTGTTCTAAGGGAAGAGCAGATCGCCTCCCAGCATCTTTCTTAAGTAAGTGGAATGTTATAAGTAATTGATATGGTGCAAGATTGGGTCTGCAGCACCAGGCAAATGCAGCTGAGCATCAGCAGAAGTCCTCCCCTTCAGCTCCTTCAATCTGTAGAAAAATAGCTCTTCTCGTCTTTCAAAAAAGATAAAATTCAGAGTGCACAAGACCAGCATCTGATGTGTACAATAATGTGTTCTCAACCAACAGACAGCTCTGCCACAACTTTATCAGCTAACAGATTAAAAACTCAACAGAGAAAACAGTATTCAGTGAAAGAAAGAAAGAAAGAAAGAAAGAAAGAAAGAAAGAAAGAAAGAAAGAAAGAAAGAAAGAAAAAGAAAGAAAGAACCTAGTGAGTTAAGGGATGCACAGCAATGCCAGGACGGATGGGAAACAATAGTAACCTGGAAATGTATTATGGAAATGTCCACACAGCAGTCTCTCCAATTCCTCCATAGTTGTCAAGGAGCACATTTTCACGAGTTGCCAGGGTGACAGGTTAGCAGTGCATCCAGAATTAAAGCCGTTGCCATCCTAGCATCTCTCTCATTATTTTGGATCACTGTGAAGAAGCTAATTGCATTTTGTCGTTACATAAAAACCACAGCCTGAGCGACTCAAAGAATGGACTCCCACCCCTTTTTGACCAATGTCAGAATTTGCAATTCAAGCTGAACAAAGGTATGAATCTATGCTTCCCACTGCTCTTCCTTTCCCACCCCAACACTTGCCCTGTTAGGAAGAGGCTGCCGCTCTGCAACGATCAGCAATGCCAACAACATCCCATTTTCAAAAAATCCACGCAGGGAACTATTACGTTACAAGGTGACAGGGCAGCCACCGAAAATGTCAGTGTCCGGTTCCCCCTCCCCCTCTGTAATATCTAGTTCCATTTACCCATGTCCAAATGTTGTGATGTGGGTTTTCCTGACCACACCCCACTTCGCTGGCAGCAGAGATTCGAAGCACATTCGAGGCTCATTTGAAGCACATGGTTCCCCACACCCAGATAATCCTGGGAACTGCACTTTGTTAAGGATGCTGGGAATTGGAGCTATGTGAGGAGGAAGCTACAGGCCCCAGGATTGTTGGGGAGGGGGGTCATGTGCCTTAGATGTGCTTCCATCAGCCCCGGCCAGCATCCTCCAAAGCAGCTGAAGGGCACCAGGTAAGGGAAGGCTGCAGCAGGGGATCAATGGGGGCCTTTCTCCAGGTGCCCCTGCTCCCCAAGATTGTTGTTTAGTTGTGTCCGACTCGTCCGTGACCCAAGGTGGAAAAGCCAATGTGTGGTACCCTGCAGGTGTTATCAAACTGAGGCTCCCATCAGTCTCAGCTGGCATGGTCAATAATCAGGGATGATGGGAGTTGTAGTCCAACAACATCTGGAGTACCCTGTGTTGACTACAGAGTGCAGTACAGTGGTACCTTGGGTTAAGAACTTAATTCGTTCCGGAGGTCCATTCTTAACCTGAAACTGTTCTTAACCTGAAGCACCACTTTAGCTAATGGGGCCTCCTGTTGCTGCCGCACCACCGGAGCCCGATATCTGTTCTCATCCTGAAGCAAAGTTCTTAACCCGAGGTACTATTTCTGGGTTAGCAGAGTCTGTAACCTGAAGCGTATGTAACCTGAAGCGTATGTAACCCGAGCTACCACTGTATGTTGCTCTTCCCTCCACCCCATTGATTATGCCCATAGCTTTATCTTTGATGCCTCACTCTCTTTTGGTCCCCCATATCTGGCCCATAATCAAACAATGCACTTTACATTGCATGAATGGGATCCATTCTTTCTGTCTCTTGAGAAAAAGCTCTGCTTCCATGCTATAGTCACCTCTCATTTGGGCTACTGCAACGCAGCCTCCTCCTCTCTGGTCTCAGCTTGGCCCCCTGATGTCTACCCAGCATTCCACTCTCTTGTTTCATTGCTCAGGTCCAATGAAGCTCCTCCTTAGAAACTAGCACCGTCTTCCAGTCTGCTCCTGGATCCAGCACAAACTCTTTGCCACATCTTTGAAACCCTCTACAATCCCACTAACATCACTCGATGGTTAGAAGGTGTAAGATTCTGCTGCGGCCGCTACCTGTTGCTTTTATTTCCTCGTCATTTTCAATCAGCCTGGCTGTTTTAGCAATGCTTTGTATTTTGAAAATTGCTGTTGGTTTTCAAAGAAAAAAGAAAAAGGAGAAAAAGTTAATTGTAAGCCACCTTGCAGATTGGTCTGTAAATTGAAGAGCAGCTTCGAAAGAGTTCCAATAAATACATAGCCATCTTAATGAAAGATTCTGTTCTTTTCAGTATCCATCTCAAACCTTATAGGACTTTCACACAACACCCACCAGCTAAAGAGCAGTTGTTTGCCTCTATACAGGCCCCTTTCTCTGAAAAATTGTTCACTTGAGACATGGAGAGTTTTCATCCAAAACTGTAGCAATGAGCCATCTGCTGGCAGGCATCAGTTCAATGAGCCAGCAACTAATGTTACTGCAACAAGATTGACTAGCATCTCCCCCGACTTTTTAAACAAACAGCTGCATATAGAAGAAAATGTTCAACAAGGCTATGAATTCCACTTGGTTCACTTTCTGGGAAACACTGGTCAGGAATCACTGCCCTATAATGGTGCCAAGGTATGCCACATACATTTACAAAACACTTGATGCAGGATTAAATTAGCCTAAACTTGGATCCAATTCACACAGGCAGGAGATTCCAGAGCAGCCTTTGAGTGGCTACAGATATTACTTACTGGCTTGTCTTCAGGTGTGATGCCTCCATTGCGTGAGGGGAAATGAGGGGGCACGCTCTCTGGCTTCCCCTCTGTTGCACCCCTGCTACCCAGTCCTGCCACCTATAGCTCAGTTGGTTAGAGCATGGTGCTGATAACGCCAAGGCTGTGGGTTCTGATCCACATATAGGATGACTGCATAGTCCTGCATTGCAGGGGGTTGGACTAGATGATCCTCAGGTTCCCTTCCAACTCTATGGGAGGGAATTCATTGGAGGGGGAAGGCCTGAAGCCCATCCCAGCTCCTTGCACAACCTGCAACCCTGGGGAGATCCCTGAGGGTTGTAAAACATGTGGAGTCAAAACTCATGTGAGAGCACTTCTGAACACACGGAAAACTGTCTGGTGACAGAGACCAGCCCCACACTTCCCCTCACACAACAGAGGCCATGCTCTCCACACGGCAGTTGGGCAGACTTCAGGTTGGCCAGATGCATTTGGCTGTAGTTGTTTTAAAACTAAAACTCCAAGATCTATCAAGGAGATTCAAGCGCAAAAGAGATACGGTTATAATTCATGAGTACCCAGGTGCCTCTCTGAGCCCATCCTGAGCTGCAGAGTTTGGTTCCCGAACTGAACTGTCTGAGCTCTCTGTTCTTGCACTCAAAAGCATCCCAGGAGGATAGCTTTTATAACGTTTTAATTTCAGCTTAATTTAGATGGTGATGATAGCTGAGTTGCTGCTAACAGAGAGTCAGAAACTCTTGCCGTTCTACTGCTAAGTAGCTAGGAATCTGCAGCTAGATCCCAATCTGCTTTCGGCCTATCCCTGCATTGCAGTGTGCCAACCACCGCTGAAATCAGCCAGAGATGCCTGGTTAAAGAGTCTCTCATACATAGGACTGAGGAAGAGGAGGAGGACTTTTCAGTAGAAACTTCCCTGAACAGCAAACCTGCTACAAAAGTTCTTTCATATAGTCATCAAATTTTTCAGTGGAAACAAGCTTCCAAGTTCCCAAAAATTGTTCACACATGGTGTAGGGTTAACTAAGTCTCCTGAGGAACTTCTTACAAGTTTAACTAAGCACCACAAAGAGCACAGCCAGTGATGATGGGAACTGTAGTGCAAAACCAGCTGGAGACCCATGTTCTGGAAACACTGTCTTAGAGTTTGGGTGTTACTTTTAGAAATATGACAACCCTATCCTAAAGGATAGGGCTATCGGTGGCTACTAGCATGATGGCTATTTACTACCTCCAGTGTAGGAGGTGCTGTGCCATTTAAGAACCAGTTACTGGGAATCACAAGAGAGCTGTTGATTTCAGGTCCTGCTTATAATCTTCCCATAGGCCACTGTGAGAAGAGGATACTGGAAGATGTGGGCCTGTGGTCTAATTATTATTCTACATTAGGATGTCATAGTGTGATTTTAGCAGCATTTGGGCAGGGAGGAGGAGGGCAGGGAAATGCCAGCCCCACCCCCATCAACATACCAATGACTTAAACAGCTAAATCATTTGATTGCAAGAATCATTTGGCTGAGAAAATAATCATACTAGCATGCTGATTAAATAGCAACCTCAGAGATTCGCTAGTACTAATTTGTGATTATAGCTGCCTGATTTTGATGTATTACAGAGACATTCTGCTTTGTAAACATTCTGCTTACAGTGCAATGCTATGCGTTTCCACTCGGTTTTAAGCCCCGTTTAGTTCAATGGGACGCACCAAAGTAAGTGTATATAGGACTGCAGCTGCAGGCTGGAATTCTATTTACACTTAGCAAGGGAGTTGGAGAGACCAAGCTCTGTGTAATGCAACTCATTGTTCACATCAGATGTTTTAGACTACAGCTCCGATCGGTCACAGCCAGAACAACCAGGATGGCTGTGCTGTAGCCATCATGTGAGTTGTAGTCCAAAAAGCTGGAAGACACTACATTGGCCAAGACTTTATGGTTTGTGCCATACACAGTTTGCTTCACAGTGCTATAAGACTCTTTGCTGCTTTGGGTACTACAGACTAACAAGGCTACCCCTCCAGCAGAGTTCAGATTGTCTTCTAGTGAACTCTGGGGTTTCTTGGAAGATAATCAAGGAGCTTAATGGTGTGTGTGGGTGTGTGGGTGTGTGTGTGTGAGAGAGAGAGATATCTCACCCTTACTGATATTTCCTTGCAATCCAGGGTTGCAGAGGTACATTGGGTGTGTTCTGGGTTGCATTCTCTGTTCAGGCCCCCAGAGGCCAGGTCTGGACTCTGTGTGAGCTTTCTGGGCATTCAGAAATGCAAAAAATGGTGTGGAAATAGTTCCCTGAAGGCAGAAATCTTGAAAGCCTTCAAGATTTAGAGTTTAGAGAGTTAGAACACTGTGTGTCCTGGGACAGCAGAAAAAAAAAAACTCCAGTCACAATGAATAGTCAAAGCAGGCAATTTAGGAGCAGCCCACAAGGTGAAAATTGTTATGTTTCTCCGTCTGGCATGGACTGACACACAAAGGAAGTGAGAGCAGAAATCAGGGCTGAATGTGAAGAAACAACAGTGTAAGGTTGACAGGACAGAAATCAAGAGGTGTGAGTTATAGCCCCCCCCCCTCTCTCCACCGCATTGAAAATAATTCTAGGATGAATGTAAAACCAATTATGAAAAATGACAGTGTCAGACAACACATTTGTTCTTGCGCAGCTATAAGTAACTTAAGACCTATGGCATGAGCATTGTCTTGGCCAGAAAAAACTGTGAGGGAACTTTCAGGAACTTCATGCCATGGGCAGACCTTCCTAGACTGCCCCAGTTCTGCTGGTGGGTAGGAGAATCATAGGTTTGGTTTATGTAAGTGTTTGTTTGCACACTGATGGTGCCAAAAGAAGTAAACAGAGTGTAAGGGGACACATCTGTCAAAAACGATGAGGAGCCTGTTGCTCTCTGGGTACAGTGGTGCCCCGCAAGACGAATGCCTCGCAAAACGAAAAACTCGCTAGACGAAAGAGTTTTCCATTTTTTGAGGTGCCTCGCAAGACAAATTTCCCTATGGGCTTGCTTCGCAATACGAAACATCTTGCGAGTTCTTGCAAGTTTGTTTCCTTTTTCTTAAAGCCGCTAAGCCGTTAATAGCCGCTAAGCCGCTAAGCCGTTAATAGCCGCTAAGCCGCTAAGCCGTTAATAGCCGCTAAGCCGCTAATAGCCGCTAAGCTGCTAAGCCGCTAATAGCCGTGCTTCACAAGACGAAAAAACCGCAAGACGAAGAGACTCGCGGAACGGATTAATTTCGTCTTGCGAGGCACCACTGTATCTGGGCTCTAATTCTTATCAGCCTTGACCAACAAGGCCAGCAGTCAGGAATGATGGAAGCTGAAAAACAATGACATCTGGCTCCCCAACCTTAGCCTAAAATTTGACACAAGGGAAACGAAAGTCTGGCGGGGGTGGAGGCCAGGGGTGTAGCGTCAGGGGGCCACAGGGGTGGTTCCCCCAGGCACAAAATTGTTAGGGGGGCAAAATTTCAACACCTGGTGCTGCCTCAGTACAGTGGCGTGCTTCCATCTCTGGCCTCCATTGAAAATGGCTTCTCCATGCAAATCAGGAAGTTGACTTTCCAGACAGTGGAATGACTTTTTCTTTTCTTATTTCTTTGGCTACGTTTTCCTGGGTGACATGGACACCATTAGGCAGTTGAGTGTGCATGCATACTCCATCCGTTTCCCTCCCACCCACCTCTCCATGCAGTCCCAGGTTCTGGCAACCCACACTACGCCACTGGTGGAGGCCATGGTAAGCAAGGAAATAATATCCCATTGTTTCCATTGCTGGTGCTCAGACTCAGTAGCAGGCTTACACTATATACACATTCCCTTTTGCTCCAGTGAATCCCCACTGCTGGGCACATATGGCACTAGCCAGAATGCATATGCACCCTGTAGTTTCTTGAGAAATACTCCTCTTGGATGCATTTCCCGTCAAAGTATGCTTGCATCCAGTTGGAAAGCATAAGCAGCAGTTAAGCTGAGGTGCGTACCTTTTGGTCATTCTTTGCACATGTGCAGGTGACTGCTTTGTGGAATAGGGGATGGGGTTGCAGGTGTGGGGAAACAAATCAGGTAATGTGCCTCGGGTGATGCGCATCCCCACCACCTCTCAGGAGTGCACAGCGCTGCAAAGATGTGGCTTGAAATGGCAGTGAGGTGGAAAAAGACCTTGATGAGTTTTAAGCTACGAATGTGTATATAGCCTTGGATACAGGAGAGCATGGGAACAAGCAACTGAGCCAAAGGCCTCAGAGAAAATGTGGGTCTTGAAGAGGACTCTTAAGGAAGTAAGAGAGGTGCCATCACAAAAGCTCTCCTGAGAGGCAGAAAGAGAGGGAAAGGGAAGGTTGAATTCCGTCTTGTGGTGACGTTGCTGCTGCTGCTGCTGCTGCTGTTGTTTACGTTCTCCTGAGGCGCAGGTAAGCCTTCTCTCTTGGCAGGCTGTGATTGTGAAGCACACTTCCTTTCAGATTCACGTAGCAGGACTGCTTAGAACAATGACGCACAGCTCTACGTTCTGAATGGGGAAACCCATCAGAAACTAGGAAAGGTGACTCATTCTGCCCAACAACCCCCTCCTTTCCCCTTCAGCGGAGGACTGGTCTTCAGGTACGTGTGAGAGTGCACAAAAAAAGCATTTTGGGAACAGAGAAAAGGAGCAGGTTTTGGGGGCAGTGAGAAAGATGCTGCAGTTTGAAACACACACACACACACACACACACACAGAGAGAGAGAGAGAGAGAGAGAGAGAGAGAGAGAGAGAGAGAGAGAGAGAGAGAGAGAAATAATGGTGCTTCTGTAGGGAATCCAATGTGGCCAGCTGCTTGCAGGAATGCTATTCCCTTGTCTCTGCCTGTACTTTAGGACAATGACAGTATTGCTACTTATTTCACATTGGGAATGATGATAGCATCTCCTGGGGTGCTTTTTGCCATTCCCTTGCATGCCAAATGAGATTGTTTCCCCCCACCCCCACCCCCACACAATAAGCCAAGCAGAGAAAGAGGCAGGTTACATTAGCATGCACAGCTATGGTTTAAACTGCCACTTTGGTTTTGAGGAATTCCGAAATCCTTTTATTGTGACCAAGCAGAATGTTGCAAAGCAGCAAGTGAGCTTTTGAGTCTTCCAGAAGTCGACAGCCGCATACACACAACACCTTCAAAGCACGTCGTTTCCCTCAAAAAAATTATGGGTCCTGCAGTTTGCCCCTCACAGAGTTCCCATTCCCAACAACTCCTAGGATACTCCAGGTCCCAGAATTCATTGAGGGAAAGGATGTGTTCCAAAGACACTTTAAAGGTTCATAGTTTATGCACAGCCTTCATCGGGTTGGATGTTAAGCAAAGCAGGAGGCGGGGGGAGGGGGAAGCTGGGCTGATATGAGAGCTGTAAGGTCTGCATCGGTCAACAGTTCACTTCTGCTGTATTGTCTTCTGTCAGCTTCACACCACACATTGACAACACTTGTTGGTATCCATCTGTCTCGAGAGACAATGGAGTGTGCCTCTGGGGGTGAAGTCAAATTGCTGCATTTGCAGCACTGAAGTGACCTCCCCAGGGTGCAAACCTAAGCAATGTGTATGGAGGTCCTTGGCTGCCCAGATGACAAGACCCCCCTCTTGATCTCACTGACAAGGCCCGAAGGAAAGCAGAGCAATACGTTTGGCAGCAGCTTGGCTGCAGAAGTTGCCGGAAGGAGGCCTACAAGGCACCATCCAACCATCTTCAGGACTCTACTCCAGTTTTGTGTAGGGTTTCACTCCGAAGATATCCCACAAGGAAGCAGAGGTTTAGGATCAGAGCTCTCCTTCTCCTAGATGGGCTACCTTCCCATGGGGCTGAGCCCCATCTGCCCCTCAACTTTCCTCTACAGCACATGCAGAAACCGCCTTCTTGACCATTGGAGTCACTATTGGTCTTGTCCACTCAATCCACCAGAGCCTATTTTTGCATGCAGGGAAAGTCCCTAACTCACTGAGGGTTTGAGACCCATGGGCTATCCCTCACCTGGTTTAGCCAGCTAGTTAAAGCCGTTTCCCAGAGTGTGGCCGCTGTCGCATGCTGACAGATTCTAGGAGCTGCAGGTGGGAGCTGAGTACGGGGGGGGGGGCGGACCAAAGGTGGACAAACTACCCCCAAAAGAGCATCGTACCCCTCCACTAATACCCTATACAATGGTACCTCGGATTAAGAACTTAATTCGTTGTGGAGGTCCGTTCTTAACCTGAGGTACCACTTTAGCTAATGGGGCCTCCCGCTGCTGCCACACGATTTCTGTTCTCATCCTGAAGCAAAGTTCTTAACCCGAGGTACTATTTCTGGGTTAGTGGAGTCTGTAGCCTAAAGCGTCTGTAACCCGAGGTACCACTCTACAACCCATTTCAACCACCTTAAACAGTCCTGGCTTCCCCCAAAGAGTTCTGGGAGCTGTAGTTTAAGGGTGCTGAGACTCGTTATGACAACCTTTATTTCCCTCACAGAGCTACAATTTGAGTGATTTAACAATCAAGCCTTCTTCAAAGGGAGCTCTTGGCCATTGTAGGGGAATGGGAATGTGACCGCCTAAGGGTTGTGTCTATGTTGGGGGCTGTTATGAAGAGAACCCATACTTCACTGTTTACCACCACGCCACGGATTGGGCCTGTGCAGTTGGTATGCCCCAGAAGCAAGCCCCCATAGTTAGATTAACCTGCAAGCAATGAGGCAAAGGGGCCGAGAAAGTTACCTGCCTCTGTCTGAGATCATCTCCCAAATATGAGGCACTTATGGCAAGACTTGGACCTGCCGCTGGAATGGAAAAGCCCATCCGGGATCATAGAAGGTGATGTGTGCCTGTCCCCACCCCACGGAAAGGTGTGCTTTTGGAACTGAGGTATGAAGCAGATTTGGAGGCAGTGAGAGAGAGAAATTATGTTGCTTGGGGCACAGAGAGAAAGACAGGAAAAGGCAGAGGAAAAACTGGCTGGTGGTTCTAAGCTGAAAGCATCTGGGGATCTTTCTGTGGGATCTGATGCAGGGCAGTGGATTTGCTCTCCAGGGGAAAGGCTGCAGCTCAGTGGCAGAGCATCGCTTTCTGTGTAGAAGGTCCCAGCTTCAATCCCTGGCATCTCCAAGCAGGGCTGGGAATGTCCCTCGTCTGAAACTCTTGAGAGCTGCTGCCAGTCAGTGTTGGCTGTATTGAGCTAGATAGACTGATGCTCTGACTTGGTATAAGACAGCTCTTTCTGTTCCTAGCATATTATAATGCTGCTTGCTTCCCTACATTCTTCCTGGACTTGCCCATTTATTCTTGCCCATGCAAGTCGGCAGGTAAAACAAATGTGACCAAAAATGCCCTACACCTCCAGAGGGATCTCTGCTGCAAAAGGAAGTCAATTCCAGCCAATTGCCACCATTCAGGAGCCCTGAGAGGGTGTGGCCCTTGAGCTGGGAATGGTTCTTCTGGATCCCAGGAGAGAAAGCTGCAAATATGACTCAGATCTACCTGAATAGGGCTAACAGTGAAATGGGCAAGGGAAACGGGCAGACAATGTCCATTTTGGAGCAAGAGGAACCTGATGGAGAGTGGGCTTGTTTTGATTTCCCTCGTTCCTCGGTGTGCATGGCCTCTAACCTCTCTTCCACTCTTTGCCAGTCTGTTCCTGCCAGTCTAGTAATTACTGGCCCAGGTGTTTGCCTGTGTGCCTCTGCCAGGTGTTGTTGTAACCATGGCACTGGGGAGAGGCACAACCCCCCCCCTCCACTGATAAGAGCAGCTTCCAGTTTTTCCTCTCAGTGAAGTCAGTTGGTGGGAAAAGATTCCAAGGAGCAGAGGCTGAAGGGAGGGGGGAGGAGAGAGAGAGAGAGAGAGAGAGAGAGAGAGAGAGAGAGAGAGAGAGCGCAAATTCAGGCACTGAGCAAAGCCAGTTAGCAGCATCTGCTTTGGTCACCAGCTGGATTGAAAACAGCCCTCCAATTTCCACCTGCTGCAGAGCAGATAATTCTGGAGCTGTTCATCAGAAGGAGCTGGGGTAACTAGAGAGGACCTACACCCAAACCATTGCAAAAGAAACTTGACGCCAACAAGTCTTTCGGAACATTTTCCAAAAAGGCATCCTTGAAGTGTGTGTGTGATCTCAAGGAGGAAAAAACCAAATAAGGGCAAACTGAATATTTGCAAAGTCTCTGCGCGTTTGCTTCACTGAAAATCCTGCAGTGAGATCTTGAACCAACGACTGTTTGCAGAGTGCCTGATCTTGAAAACTGCTTCCATCGTACTGGAACAGAAGCAGAGAGGCAGACCTGGGAAAACAGGGGTATTATAGAAAGAAGCAGCATCTTTGACAAAGCAACGTAAGCTATCCAAACTGCAGGGCCACTGATTTAAGTGCAAGCAGCCGACTCTCAGGCCAGAATACTCTTCCCATGAAATAGCATGACTGACTTATTACTGTGTGTGAGAGAGAAAGACTAAGCCTAGAGGAAGGAACGTCGCAGAGCGGGACTGATTTGAATACTCTGGTCCACTGTCGAAAACTCAACCCCCCACAGATATAGTTGGAGAATAAGCTGGAGACTCACAGCATCATGGAAGATGAGGAAGGTAAGGACCTTAGATTCTTTATTTGGAAGAAAAATAAAATAAAACTTGGTTTGCTTAAGACCTGGTCTCCAAAGCTGATTTTTTAAAACAATTAAGTAGATTTTTCTCATGCTGCTAATCCAGTCTCTGTGTAATTAAGTAGTTACGTGTGATCACCTAACAATCAAGAATAACTTTTTGATTTGATTGTTTGTTGCTGTTTCCCCTGGGCAAAACATGCTTTATTCTGAATGACCTAAACAGCTAGTGAAGGGATGTGTAAGGGGGGTGAGGCACCTGTTGTTTCTGTAACCAGTGCTTTGTAAATGCTGTTTTACATATCAAAGCAACTGTACAATGCCCCCTGTAGTGCTGATTTGAACACTTCATTTCTTAGTTGGCTCTGATCCGTGCTTCCAGGGGGTCTCCAAGACCTTTTTTTTTTTTGTTTTATAAGCCCCAGAATCAAGGAGTCCCATCTCAGTATTTGCTGTAACCCAAGATTTGCAAGATTTGTGAAGTGCTTCAGACCGCCCTAAAATCTCCTGAGTCCACACAGCTGATGGGGACCAGTGGAGTCCACGTGGCTGCCGCCATTCACCATGGAGAAGTCCTGGGAGGAATAGAGCCTGCTCGTATGAAACCCTTCTTCCATGGTGCAGGGTTGCATGCCAAACCAGGAACAGGGGGGAACCTGTTGTCTGCACAAGGATGGATGTCATGGGACGGATGCAATGTCTGCTTCCAGATCCCATAACTGGGTTGATTAGCCACTGTTGATCTGGCCAGCAGGCTCTGTTTGTGCCAGGGAGAAATATGTCTCAGCCTACTATTCGTTTTCTCTTTGGGGAGGAAAATGTCCTCTCTTTTTTTCCTCACTCTTCCCTCAGAACACCCTGTTGTTGCGTTCATCCGCTAGTACCAAAATGGCTTCCGATTTCCCCAGATCTTAGCACATGAAGTACCTTCACAATTCTTCAAGGATGGGGACACCTGCTGCCCTCCGCCTGTTGCTGGACTCCGGCTTCCCTCAGCCCCAGTCAGCACGGTGAAACAGTCAATCTTCTATGCTGACAGAGCAGAAGATTTTCAAATTACGTAATGGGGCTGTAGTTCAGGAGATGGCTTCCTAACTTCTAATGGGAAGGGACATGATGTAGGTGTTATACGGCCAGCAGGACTGACCCAAGACATTTTGCTGCTTCAGGTGGAACAATAAATAGCTCCCACATCTCCTCAAGTCACGATGCACAGCAGCACCCAAGATTAGCCAAGTCCTTTTCGCACCTGAAGCAGAAGATTCTCCCCAAGAAGAAGCTGGCCAGGTGTCAGAAACTAAGGAGACCCTCAGTGACAGCAACCACAGGAGTCTACCTTGGGCACCTTAAATGCTCACAAATTGTTTTTGGCATATGCTTTCATGCACTAGAGGCTACTTCACTGTGACTTTTAAAGAGGAGGTCAACTAGAAATAAACAGCCAAAGACAAGTTGTTATTGTTGTTCTGTTGTAAAATGCAGCCACTTCTTACTTCACCGAGGGCCTTTCAAAATAATAAAAAGATGTGTTTATTTCATATACATGAATAGCTTTGCTGGTCAATGTTTGCCTGCTGAAGAGGCACTTATTTCACCAGGCCTTTATCACCTGAGCTGTATGTTTTTTGGATCTACCCTATTCTTGTGCATGTGGTTTGTTTCAGATTGTTTTAATATTGTATTAGAAATTGTTGTAACCCTCTCTTGGACCATTTGATGCAGTGCAGATAATAACAGTAGTTGTAATAGTAATAGTAATAGTAATAGTAGTAGTAGTAGTAATAATAATAATAATAATAATAATAATAATAATAATAATAGCAATAACAAGTATTCTGTCTAAAAACAAAAGCAAAACAAAGCTAAGATATGTGCTTTGGACCTAGAGAGGGTTAGCAGAGCTGTCATTATTGCCACATGAGGTTGTTGCACTGCACATTCCTACCACATTCACACCATACATTTAAAGCACTATAAACAGTTGTTGTGTGCCCCCCCCAAGTATTCTGGGAGCTGTAGTTTGTTAAGGGTGCTGAGAGCTGTTAGGAGATTCCCTATTCCCTTCACAGATCTACAATTTGCAGAGTGGTTTAACAATCTCTCTTCACAGGGAACTCCAGGAATTGTAGTTCTCGGCATCCTAACAAACTACAGCTCCCAGAATTCCTTGGGGGGGGGTAGCCACGACTTTTTAAAGTGGCATCATAGTACTTTTTGGTGTGAAGATGATCTTGGAGTTAGTTGCCTTCTTTGGAGGTTTTTTTAGGTCGGAGCCCATTCCCCTTTGGACTATGGTTGTTGGTTCTATTTTCACATGCCTCCCAAAAACAGAAGATCCTTTGGGGGAAAGGCTGTAGCTCAGAAGTAGAGCATCAGCAGAAGGTCTTAGGTTCAATCCCCAACATCTCCAGATAGGGCTGAGGATCCAGCCTGAAACCCTGAGGAACCATTGCCATTCAGTGGTGACTATAGAGGGATCAGTAGTGGATTCTCATGTTCCATTTGAGTTCCAAAACCTTTGTGTCGAGATTGCTTATTGCCTTGAAGTGAAGAGGAGCTAAAATAACTGAACTAATTTTCAGGGAAGCAAGATGAAGGGAGAGCAACACCTCAGTAGGTGCAGGGGGAGAACTATATTATTTCAGTTATTCCAAACAGCTAAGCTCCCTGTAAACCTCAATAGGTATGTGGTTGGTGTGCCACCACAAGCTTAGCTTTGTTTTCAGTTGCTGTTTTTAACGTTTAATGGTGTTGTTGTGATTTAAGCATATTTTTATAACTAAATTTGGAGTAGTTTTCTGTAGGTTTAATGCAGGCCACTTCGAGTACACTTGTGAAAGTGTTTAGATATACGTGAATACTTACAAGAGCATATTTTCACAAACCAATGAATTGCAAGTTTATATTTCATTTCTTTGGGTTTTCCCTACCCATCCACCCAGGTGACACATCCTGCCCTACCAACAGCAGCCCATCCTTCACCAGGAATGAAAGCCGCAGCCAGATCTATAGGGGGAACTATACCTTCTCCTCCTACTATCAGCACTCCTCTCCAGTGGCCGCCATGTTTATTGTTGCCTACGTCTGTATCTTCTTCGTGTGCATGGTCGGCAACATGCTGGTGTGCTTCATAGTGCTGAAGAACCGGCAGATGAGAACAGTCACCAACATATTCATCCTCAACCTGGCTATCAGTGATGTCTTGGTGGGGATCTTCTGCATGCCGACCACCCTGGTGGACAACCTGATTACAGGTGAGTGAAAGAACAAAGTGCAAACACATCGGAACATAAGAAGAGAGCCCTGTTGGATCAGTCCAAAGGCCTATGCTGACCTGCATCCTTTTCCCACAGTGGTCAGCCAGATGCGTATGAGAAGCATTTGGGTGTTTAGAGGCATATGGTCTCTGATACAGAAGGTAATACTAACAAATGAAATGCTAACAAGTCTCCAATGCCATTAGGACTGTTTGATAAGCTTACAATGGTACCTTGGGTTAAGAGCTTAATTCGTTCTTAACCTGAAACTGTTCCTAACCGGAGGTACCACTTTAGCTAATGGGGCATCCCGCTGCCGCCGCACAATTTCTTTTCTCATCCTGAGGTAAAGTTCTTAACCCGAGGTACTATTTCTGGGTTAGCAGAGTCTGTAACCTGAAGCATCTGTAACCTGAAGCGTCTGTAACCTGAGGTACCACTATATTTATAAATGTTGGGCCTTGCTGGTTTTGGAACCCATTAATGTCTCCAATAGGACTACCTTAAAATTACAGAATATGCAATTATGCAGATGTTTCCTAGAATGCAATTATTTTCTTCAGGCAGACTTTCCCCATTTTGAAGTCTATCTTTTTTCTTTTGTGAGCTAAGGCAGCTGGTGTTCCTGTGACAAATACTGGTGGCAGAGTGACAGATATTGTATTCGCAGATTAACTTCATTGGGAGACAGAATGAGAAGTATTGAGATTTATGAGGTTTGTTTTTTTCCATTCATGCACAGAACAACTTGGTTTTGTTATTGGAAAAATAGGGCTACAGTCTCCAATAATAATTTCTGCTATGATTCTCCCCAAAGAGGGTTTATCCTCTTCTGTTCTTTAACATGTGCAACATGTTTGTGCAACCAAATGGTGGTACTTATGCCCTGCAAATTGTATTGAGGTTAAGGATGCTGAAAAATCCCAATTGCAGAAACTGCTGGTGTTTGCTTATTTGTACCATGTCCAGAATGAAATCAATCAAGTGAATATGGTCAGTATTCACTGTTGTTGTTTGCAGTCGACAAATAATATATGATCGATGAGACACACACTCCTTGGAATTTGCACTTCATTTCCTTTGCATTAAAATATATGGTGTGGAGTAACATAATGATAACATAATTCATTAAACATCATTTCACCATAGTAGACAGGAAGAAGGATAACTTAATATTAGTCAGAAGCCAAACTGCAGTGGAATGGAAACAGCGCTGCAGCAACAAATTCAAGGCAGAACATAAATCAATGCCTTTTTACACCCATAACTGAAGCACCTAGTTTTGGGACTTCACAGATTTCATGACATTCCTAATCCTGACAGCTTTATGTCTTTGTGCTCTCTGTAGCCAGAGGGGAAGATAGTGGAAATAGTGGAGCAAAGAGCTGACAGAGGGTGTCTGAACAAGGATGGCTTGCAACCATTGGCTCTTGCAAAATAAGGAGAGTATCAGCAACTCTATTATTTAATTGTGTTTTATTAAAGCACGATTTCCAGTTTTGTTCTGTCCCATCTCTGGCCAAGGCTTTCTCTGTTCGCTGAATGGTAGGCATGCCCAGTCCAAGAATTCTGCAGATTTTCTCAAGACCATAATTCGTGAGAAAAGATAATGCCTCTCAGTGCTCATCCAAGTGACTCAGATGGCTGAATGATGAGTTCCAGTCAAATGCCATATAGACACCCAAAGACTGCAGCAGGAGCTATGCCCCCAAAGTCCTTTCTCTTTCCAGAGCCACTTTTCCTAATTCACACCCAATGGGGATAAGGCATAAGGTGTCGGCCTTTGGCAGAGCAGCAACTGGTTCATTTGGAGCCAGAGATTTGGCAACCATAATGGCACCCTGAACTACACCACCACAACCACTCTATTTCTCTTCCTGACTTGTTGAACCATTGTATCCCTTCCAACCCTCCAACTCTATGATTCTATGATCCCCAGACCTATGGATTATAGCATTACCCCAACAGAGTCTGTTCTGCCTGCTATCCAACAATTCTGGGAGTGTAATTCCTGTACTTGAAAGCATCTCTTAGGGTTGGCCAACCTATGAAGCCAGGTGAGGCATCTGCCTCAGGCGGCAAGATCCCCAGGGGCAGCAAATCCCAACACTGATCGTTCTTCCCCACTTGTTCCTCGTGTTGATCTCTCCTCACCCCTTCTTCCCTGGTGGGAGGACTCCCGCCATTGGGGGGTTTGCCTCAGGGGCCCAAATACCTTGGGCCAGTCCTAGCATCTCTAAACAGTAAATCTGGTTTTCTGGGTCGTATCAAAGTCTAAGATAGCAAGGATGTTCAGCGGCTGATTGTTAATTCAGATGGGAGGTTGGAAATTCACATTCTGCAAGCATTAGCATCTTTGTAACAGCCGGGGGGGACATGGCATGGCAGGGTGGAGAAAAACAAAATCTAAAAGAGCACGGGTAATGTCTGCCTCTTTCAAGAAACAATAGCTCAAGGATTTGAATGTCAGGGGACATAATTGAACTTCTGCCAGCCATTCTTTCCTTCTTCCAGCAACATGCACATTCATTTCAGTGGAGAGCAACATCTTTTACAATGTACAACATCCACATTTAGTAGAAATGAAGCTCCAGACAGTGTGATCAACAGAAAACATTTATCTGTGTGCAAACCATAACGTAATTGTTTCCTGACTGCTGAGTCACCTCCCTTCCCTTAAGATCTTTTGTTGATTTGGGAGCTTTGGAAACCCGGCTCCGTTCATATTGCAGGTCGGGCTATATATGCTGTAGATCTGGCAGAAACCACAATTTGGCAGAAATATGGTTCATTCACCTATTTACACCTTTAGTCTGCATGGA